>NC_045956.1:82724227-82973838 GCF_010909765.2 Amblyraja radiata
ACATCAGGGAGGGGGAGTATTACCTGGATGTTTTGTGCCAGGGGATGGTCACACCGACCAGTTTAACTAATTCAGTAGGCAGTGAGCAAGGAAAGGAAGGTGTGGCCATAAGCGAGGCAGGTAGGGGGAACCAGGAGGAGATACGGCAGGAGCCACAGCCCTTGTCCCTGACAAGCATGACCGAGGCTCTTACTCAATGTAAGGACGGGATCAGGGGCTGTGGGAGGGATGAGCAACCTGGCTGCAGCACCGTGGATCAGGAGGCCATTCAAGAGGGGGGAGTTAGAAGAAATGCCGTAGTGATAGGGGATAGTATTATTCGGGGGGTAGATAGGGTTCTCTGCGGCCAGCAGAACATGTCCCGAAGGCTGTGTTGCCTACCCGGTGCTAGGGTTAAGGATATCTCTGCGATGCTGGAGAGAAATTTGCAGTGGGAGGGGGAGGATCCAGTGGTCGTGGTCCATGTGGGGACCAATGACATAGGAAGGACGAGGAAGGAGGATCTGCTGAAGGAGTTTGAGCAGTTAGGGAATAAATTAAAAAGCAGAACCTCGAGGGTACTGATCTCCGGATTGCTACCTGAGCCACGGGCCAAATCGGCGAGGGTACGTAAAATTAAAAAGCTGAATGCGTGGCTCAAAGACTGGTGTGGGAATAATGGGTTTGGTTTCTTGGGCCACTGGCACCAGTACTGGGACAGGGGGGATCTGTTCTGTAAGGACGGACTTCACCTGAACGGTGCTGGGACTGGGGTCCTGGCAAATCATATAACTAGGGCAGTAGAGAGGTCTTTAAACTAAGTAGCGGGGGGGAGGTATCAAGGGGGGTAATAACGGCAGGGGTAGAGGAAATAGAGCAGGGTATCAGTGGGGAAGCGGAAAGTCAAAATGTGACAGGAGACAGAATGTGTGAAGATAAAGCTCTAGATGTAAAAGGGGCAAAAACGGAAAGGAAGGGTAGTAAAATTCATCTGAAAGTGCTTTATCTAAATGCACGGAGTATTCGTAATAAGATAAATGAATTAACGGTGCAATTAAGTATATATAGTTATGATATTGTGGCCATTACGGAGACATGGCTGCACGGGGATCAGGACTGGGAGTTAAATATAGAGGGGTACTCGACAATTAGGAAAGATAGACAGGAAAGAAAGGGAGGAGGGGTGGCCCTTTTAATAAGGGAGGGAATAACGGCAATAGAGAGGAAGGATATTGCGTTGAAGGATCAGGATAGTGAAACAGCTTGGGTACAGATAGAGAATAACAAGGGGAAAAAAACACTAGTGGGTGTAATTTATAGACCTCCAAATAGCTGTGACGCTGTTAGTCAGAACATAAATCTGCAAATAGTTGACGCATGTAAAAAGGGAACTGCTGTAATCATGGGGGACTTCAATTTTCATATTAATTGGGCAAACCAAACTGGGCAGGGTAGACTAGAGGAAGAGTTTATAGAATGTATTAGAGACGGGTTCCTAGAACAGTATGTCACAGAACCGACAAGGGGGGAGGCAATCTTGGATCTGGTCCTGTGTAATGAAGCAGGATGAATTAAAATGTCATAGTTAGGGACTCGTTGGGAACAAGTGACCACAATATGGTCGAATTCCATATTCAAATAGAAGGGGAGCAGGTTGAAACTCAGGCTAGGGTGCTTAGTCTAAATAAGGGGGATTATGAAGGTATGAGGAATGAGCTGATCAAAGTTGACTGGGATAGCAGACTCAAGAATAAGACGGTGCATGAGCAGTGGTGTACGTTTAAGGGTCTACTGTATAACCTTCAAGAAAAATTTATTCCTATGAAGAAAAAAAGGGGTAAGGGTAAGAACAGTCAGCCATGGCTCAGTAAAACTATAAAGGATAGTATTCGGCTGAAGGCAAGGGCATATAAGGTAGCCAGAGATAGTGGGAGGGTAGAGGATTGGGAAGCATTTAAAGGTCAGCAAAAAATAACTAAGAGATTAATTAAGACGGGGAAAATAGACTATGAAAGGAAATTAGCAAACAACATAAAAACTAATAGTAAGAGTTTTTATAGCTATATAAAAAGAAAAAGGGTGGCTAAGGTGAACGTTGGTCCATTGGAGGGTGAGACTGGAGAGTTGTTGGTGGGGAACATGGAAATGGCAAAGGTATTAAACGAGTATTTTGTATCAGTCTTCACCATAGAAGACACAAAAAATATTCCAACGCTGGATAAACAGGGGGCGGTAGGAATGGAGGAGCTAAATACTATTAAGATCACCAAGGAGGTGGTATTAGGGAAATTAATGAGACTGAAGGAGGATAAATCCCCTGGGCCTGATGGATTACATCCAAGGGTCTTGAGGGAGATAGCGGTGGGGATTGTGGATGCATTGGTGATAATTTTCCAAAACTCCCTGGAGGCAGGAACGGTCCCAGTGGATTGGAAAATGGCCAATGTAACACCTATATTTAAAAAAGGAAGTAAACAGAAGGCGGGTAACTATAGACCGGTTAGTCTAACATCGGTGGTGGGTAAAATGTTAGAGACAATTATTAAAGAAACACTAACGGGGCACTTGGATAAACATGACTTCATCGGACAGAACCAGCATGGTTTTGTGAAGGGGAAGTCCTGTTTAACGAATCTGCTCGAATTCTTTGAGGAAGTAACAACCCGGGTGGATAAAGGGGAACCGGTGGATGTGGTATACTTGGACTTCCAAAAGGCTTTTGACAAGGTGCCACATAAGAGACTATTGCTAAAAATTAAAAATTATGGGATTGGGGGTAATATATTAGCATGGGTAGAGGATTGGCTAACAAATAGGAAGCAGAGAGTGGGGATAAATGGTTCATACTCGGGATGGCAACCGGTAACTAGCGGGGTTCCGCAAGGGTCGGTGCTGGGACCCCAGTTGTTCACAATTTATATAAATGATTTGGAGGAGGGAACCAAGTGTAATATATCAAAATTTGCGGACGATACAAAAATGGGAGGAAAAGTAGGGGATGAGGAGGATAGGAAGAGTCTGCAAAAGGATATAGATAAGCTAGGTGAGTGGGCAACAACTTGGCAGATGAAGTTTAATACTAATAAATGTGAAGTCATTCACTTTGGGAAAAAAAATGATAGGGCAAGTTATTTTCTAAATGAGGAGGAGCTGCGTTGTAATGCAACGCAAAGGGATCTAGGGGTATTAGTACATGAATCACTAAAAGTTAGTATGCAGGTGCAGCAAGCAATCAGGAAGGCCAATGGAGTTTTGGCCTTTATTGCTAGGGGGATTGAGTATAAAAACACGGAGGTCTTGCTGCAGCTGTACACAGTATTAGTGAGACCACATTTGGAATACTGTGTACAGTTCTGGGGTCCATACTTAAGAAAGGATGTACTAGCCCTGGAGGCAGTGCAGCGAAGGTTTACAAGATTAATTCCTGCAATGAGGGGATTGACATATGAGGAAAGGTTAAGTAGGCTGGAACTCTACTCTTTGGAGTTTAGAAGAATGAGAGGCGATCTCATTGAAACATATAAGATCGTGAGGGGCCTTGATCGGGTGGATGCACCGAGGATGTTCCCAATGATCGGGGAAACTAGAACTAGGGGACATAGTTGCAGAATAAGGGGGGGCTCTTTTAAAACGGAGATGAGGAAGAACTTCTTCACCCAGAGGGTGGTTAATTTATGGAATTCACTGCCCCAGGGAGCAGTGGAAGCAGAAACTTTAAATATATTTAAGACTAAAATAGATGGTTTTTTAGCTGCCAAGGGGATAAGGGGCTACGGGGAGAGGGCAGGGATATGGACCTAGGTATGGTTAGTATAGTAAGACCTGAGTGATCTCCTGGACAAGTGTCGATCGCCTGGATTGGGGTCGGAGAGGAATTTCCCGGATTTTTTTCCCGAATTGGACCTGGGTTTTTATCCGGTTTTTTGCCTCTCCCAGGAGATCACGAGGTTTTTGGGGTGGAGAGGGGTGATAGCGGTATAAAGGGGAGGGTAGTGTCTTGTGTTCTGTGTGTCTGTTTAGTGTTCAGCCATGAGCGAATGGCGGTGCGGGCTCGACGGACCTGGTGGTCTACTCTCGCACCTACTTTCTATGTTTCTATGTTTCTATATCCCAGCTGGTCCTCGAATAACTGCTTCCTGGCAACCATCAGGCTCTTGAACACCACACAACACGAAGCGATGAACCATGGACTGTCTTTGGTTGCATGAAGGTCTTTGGCACAAGTAGTGACGGCATTAACTTAATGATACATTATTATTGTACATTTATTATACATTATGTGCATTGCATTATGGGCCTGTTATGCTGCCGCAAGTAAGAATTTCATTTTTTATTCCTGACTTTTCCTTAATCTCTTCCCCAACTGCTTAATATTTACCTGCAGGAACTTTATTCTACCAATATGGACCACAGCTCCTAGATCTTCACCCACACCTTCTCAAATGTTCTGTAATCACAGTGATATTCTTAACCCTGACAGCAGTGAGGCAACATTACATCCTGAGCTGTCCTTTCAAGGTGTTTATCAGCACTTCTTCATCTTTGCTGGGTCGACATCCTGGAGCCCCTTATACAGCATTACTACCACCAGAATGCTTTGACCATCACCAAATGGACAGCAGCAGTCTAAGAAGTCAGTTCACCATCTCTGACCACATTAGCAAGGTCCCATAACTGAATAAATCAAACCTTTGTTATCTGTCTCCATGTGATGATGAATTCAATTTATAGATAAAGCAATTGAAGTTATTAATTTAGATATAGGCCTGATATTATTCCTGTGAGGATCAGGGCATAGGCATTTGTTTTCAACAGTTGATTTCTAGATATAGTAGACACAGGCTGATGATCATTGATTTCATTGACGTTTTATCACGCTGATTCATAACCTTTTCAAATCTGGAAAAGCAAGTACCAGACCTGTAGAGTTGGTTCATTAATTCTTGACATTTCTTTTATTAATGAAGAACAAGATAAACTTAAGCACTCGGTAAAAAATATTCATCCTGTGATTTGTTCTGGACAATGTCCAAAATGAATTTAATACTTTTTAGCAGGTTTTGAAATGGATTGACACATCTGTTGAATGAATATCACTCGGGGAAGACAAAGTAAAATTAACACATATCTCTAACTGTGTACCATTTTGCCCATGTCAATGGAGTGAGTAGCTTCAGGAAAGAAAATGGAAGCAAATGGTGGGTTTGTAATAATAATTGGAAAGGTAAGCTTTTGGAAGCGCTGGTGATTCATCTCAGAATATGTGGCTAGGGGGCACCGGCCTGTATGGGTATGGCTGCCCAGCCTGCAGCTGTCTGTTTTTTTCACCGCTTTTTTTTAATTTTTAGTGAGTTAAAGTGTTTTGTTTTTGGAGGTTTAGTCTTTTTTATGTGGGAGGTGGGAGGGGGAAACTGCTTTTCAGGGTCCCTACCTGGTCGGAGAGGCAGCTTTCCTCCGAGCAGCACCTTCAACCCGTCCTCGCGGCCTACCAGCGGGCCTAGTGCGGCGTTTCCTGAGGGGACCAGCCAGAACCTCGGCTTCGGCGGCGGCACAGCGCTGGAGCACTATCGCGGAGCAGGCAATGCCTTGCCGGGTCGCCGCGCTGGAACTCCGGTATGCTGGGACCGCCGATGAAACATCGCGGAGCTGCACCTGTGTCATCCACTATGATTGATTAATCACCTACCGAGTGGAGAAAGGTTCAAGAGCATCCACCTTCTCAAAGAAAGTAAGGTCCCAGCGGGTAACTGATAAAGAAACGGCTGAAGAATTTGCAATCACGATTAGCCAGACCTGGCTAGTGGTGCTCAACCCCACTAGCACAGAAGTTTTATTGCTTTATTCCACATGATATCAATAAAAGCACTGGACACAGTAAAGGCTGAGAAACCAGGCAACATCGTGGCTTTGGCGCTGAAGACATGCAGTCCAGAACAAGCCGAGCTTCCAGCCAAACAGTTCCTTTACAGTTACAATAAAGTTATCTAATCCACCATGAGAAAAAATATGTCCAGTTATGTCCCGTCAAGATAGATCCAATATGACTAATTGCCACCAATCATCTTACTCATATTATTGAGTAATTACTTCTTGATAGCATCATCCATGTCAGTTTTCATCAGCTGAACAGTAATGAAAACTACCATGGACAATGCTATTAAGCTGTAGTTTACTCAATAAGGTTACGTTTGGGTTACACTGGGACCACACTACTCAAGACCTCAAGATGACCTCAGTGGCTGCCTTTCACATCAAGGCATCGTTTAGTTAAATGCGGGTCTCAGCCTCATGGTGGTCGGGTGGGCGGCATAATCCAGCGGTGGGTCTCGACCTGAGACATCATCTATCCATGCTCTCCAGAGATGCTGCCTGACCTGCTGTTACTCCAGCACTTTGTGTCTTTCATTATTGCACGTATCAATTGAAGCCATTCCTTGTCAATTTCAATGACCTCCTGCAGTGTTTCTAAAGAGTCAGTGGTGGCTGATTACCGTGGGAACACTGAAGAAGGGTCTTGAACCAAAACATCACCCATTCCTTCTCTCCAGTGATGTTGCCTGTCCTGCTGAGTTACTCCAGCTTGAAGATCTTTGGGTTAAACCAGCATCTGCAGTTCCTTCTTTCACACTCCATTCACTATAACCAAAATCTGTTATAAAGAGGTTTGTAATAATGAGAGTTTACTATATTGTGAATTATACAAAACACAAAATTAGTAGCTGTGGCATGAGTATAAGTAATTTGCATTCATTTTGTTTGTTACAGTTGACTATAATATTTAAGGTTATAATATTATTCAACGTCATGCTGTAATCAGGGTTTTGTTCAAGCTCATTCACATCATGCACATGGCATTAGCAATCTTTCAAGATGAGGCACGATAAAATATATAATAACAGCAGCTGCCATAGCAGTGCGATTTATTCTCACCAAAATTAAGTGAGTAATTTGCATTTTATGAGATTGCAAGTTAACAGTGAACATGCCTCAGGAATATTTTATAGCAGTGCCAAATCAATTAATACATTAATGAAAATCAGAAAACTTTTCAGTAACCCGAAGGGTCAGATTGTTCCCCAGGATCAATTAGAGTCCAAGAGTGATACAGCATGGAATCAGACCCTGCACCCCAACTTGCCCACACTGGCCAACATGTCCCATCTACACTAGTCCCTTCTGCCTTCTCCCTTCCCTCCATGTACATGTCTAACTGTTTCTTAAATGTTGTGATTGTCCCTGCTTCATCTACCTCCTCTGACAGCTTGATCCATGCACCCTCCACCCTTAGTGTGCAAAGGTTACCCCTCAGCTTCCTATTAAATCTTTTCCCCTTCACCTTACATCTATGTCCTCAATTCACCTACTCTGTGCAAAAGACTGTGCATCTACCTAATCAACTCCTCTCATGATTTTATACACCTCTATAAAATCACCCCTCATCCTCCTGCACTCCAAGGAATAGAGTCCCAGCTTACTCAACCTCTCTCTATAGCTCAGACCTTCTAGTCCTGACAACATCCTCGTGAAACTTCTCTGTACCCTTTCCAGTTTTCGGAAGTAGATTAGGTTGGCTGGCTGTGGAGTATGAGTGAACATTCTGCCTACGTCACAGTAAGAGGTGGCTTGGTGTCCTGAAACCTGTACACCAGACAAGTTGTTGGGGGACTGAGTGAGCAGTGGTGCAATGATCTGCCAACGTCCAGGTTGTCCTATTGCTTTGGTCCCTAGATTTGGGCATATCACAGGTGAATATTCCTAATCACAGGTATCTGATCCCTGCTGCATTCAGTCTTCTTGGTGTCAGCTCTCTGTACAATCTCCGCGCACTCTGCTCACAAAGCTTGCGAGGAGCGGGAGAATTGCAAGCTACTCAAGGGTACCGTCCCTATGTGCATTGGCAGCAGCGACCAGCTAGCTTTGGCATCTCCCAACTCAATGGAGACACTGAGCAGATCTCTGATGACATACAGTACCACTGTTCCTTTTGTGATAGGAGTCTCTGACAGAAATACGTATTGAAGAATCCTCACCTAAAACTTTACCTTTCCTGTCATCAGTCAGACTTTTAACTTTGGCTCCAGGCAATTTTGTTTTATGCAACAATATTCACTAGGTTCTAATTCGAGCCAAAATGCTAATAGAACACGTCCTACTTCGGTAAAAGATGTTCCATTCATTAAGGAATCTTACTACTTGTGGTAATGATGGGGGGGGGGGGGGGGGGGGGGGGGAGAGGTTTTATTCCCAAGGATAACCAGATCCATATGGTCTGGTCACTCCACTGTGAAAGAAGTATATTTTAACTGTACCAAATATTAATTTGCTGTCCTGACAGCTCCCTCTCCTGGAACTCTGAAATGCATCAGAGGTTCCTGATCGTACGAAGCTAGTTGGGAAGGTAAAGTGCATGGAAAATTCAAATGTACAAAGACAAGCAAGGTTACTGGACAAATAGATAGTACAATGTGTAGAAATATGAGTTATTTCAATTTGAGAAACACAGAACTTTAAAAAAAACTAGAAGCTAGCAAACATTGGTCCCGCAAGGATAAGTCCTCCTTGTGGGACAGTTTTGGAATTGGGGTCTGAATTTACAAATCCATCCCTGGATCCGAATGATCTCTCGTTTTATTATTGTTGTACAGCTGATTGTTTCATTGACTGTTATTATTTTAGAGCGTCTGCTGCGACGACAGATAAAGCCGTTCGGGGGACAATTATTTAGATGGCCAAACAGAGGTACTGATAGGGATCTAACCTTAAGGCCCTTCTTCAGACTGATGTCAGGGGAGTGGGAGGTACAGAGATAAGAAAGTGTATAGATAAGGAAGTGTCGGGTGTGAAAACAGGACAAATGGAATGGGGATCAAGGAACATGTAGAATAGATCATTGGTAGCTGGGAGAAGGTAACAACAAAGCAAACAGAAGTAAAATGTCGTTGGAGACAGTAAGACTGGTCGGAGAACTGGGAAGGGGAGGGATGGAGAGAGAGGGAAAGCAAGGGTTACTTGAAGTTAGAGAAGTCAATGTTCATACTGCTGGGGTGTAAACTGCCCAAGCGAAATATGAGGTGTTCTTCCTCTAATTTGCGCTGGGCCTCACTCTGACAATGGAGGAGGCCCAGGACAGAAATGTCAGTGTGGGAATGGAAGGGGGAGTTAAAGTGTTTAGCAACCAGGAGATCAGGTAGGTTTAGGAGGACTGAGCGGAGGTGTTCAGCTAAACGATCGCCGAGCCTGTGCTTGGTCTCATTTTATACAAAAATGCACACCTGGAACAGCGGATACAGTAGATGAGGTTGGAGGAGGTGCAAGTGAACATCTGCCTCAAATGAAAAAACTGTCAGGGTCCCTGGACAGAGTCGAGGGGGGGGGGGGGGGGGTGTTATGGACAGATGTTGCATCTTCTGGGGTTGTAGGGAAAAGTACCTGGGGAGGATGTGGTTTGGGTGGGAATGGACGAATTAACCAGGGAGTTGTGGAGGGACCGATCTCTGCCGAAAGTGGAATGGGGTGGAGATGGGAAGAGGTGGCTAGTGGTGGGATCCCGTTGGAGGTGGCAAAAATGTCAGTGGATTAGAAATATAGAAATAGAATATAGGTGCAAGAGTAGGCCATTTGGCCCTTCGAGCCAGCACCGCCATTCAATATGATCATGGTTGATCATCCAAAATCAGTAGACAATTCCGGTTTTTCCCCCATATCCCTAAGAGATAAATTTGATTCCCTTAGCCCTAAGAGATAAATCTAACTCTCTCTTGAAAACATCCAGTGAATTGGCTTCCACAGCCTTCTATGGCAGAGAATTCCACAGATTCACAACTCTCTGGGTGAAAAGGTTTTTCATCATCTCAGTCCTAAATGGCCTATCCCTTATTCATAAACTGTGAACCCTGCTTCTGGACTCTCCCAATATCTGAAACATTTTTCTTGCATCTACCCAGTCCAATCCTCTAAGAACTTTATATGTTTCTATAAGATTCCCACTCATCTTTCTAAATTCCAGCGGAAACAAGCCCAGTCAACCAATTCTTTCATCATACCACCAACTTCATACGCTGCGGTACATCAGGGAGGGGGAGTATTACCTGGATGTTTTGTGCCAGGGGATGGTCACACCGACCAGTTTAACTAATTCAGTAGGCAGTGAGCAAGGAAAGGAAGGTGTGGCCATAAGCGAGGCAGGTAGGGGGAACCAGGAGGAGATGTGGCAGGAGCCACAGCCCTTGTCCCTGACGAGCATGACCGAGGCTCTTACTCAATGTAAGGACGGGATCAGGGGCTGTGGGAGGGATGAGCAACCTGGCTGCAGCACCGTGGATCAGGAGGCCATTCAAGAGGGGGGAGTTAGAAGAAATGCCGTAGTGATAGGGGATAGTATTATTCGGGGGGTAGATAAGGTTCTCTGCGGCCAGCAGAACATGTCCCGAAGGCTGTGTTGCCTACCCGGTGCTAGGGTTAAGGATATCTCTGCGATGCTGGAGAGAAATTTGCAGTGGGAGGGGGAGGATCCAGTGGTCGTGGTCCATGTGGGGACCAATGACATAGGAAGGACGAGGAAGGAGGATCTGCTGAAGGAGTTTGAGCAGTTAGGGAATAAATTAAAAAGCAGAACCTCGAGGGTACTGATCTCCGGATTGCTACCTGAGCCACGGGCCAAATCGGCGAGGGTACGTAAAATTAAAAAGCTAAATGCGTGGCTCAAAGACTGGTGTGGGAATAATGGGTTTGGTTTCTTGGGCCACTGGCACCAGTACTGGGACAGGGGGGATCTGTTCTGTAAGGACGGACTTCACCTGAACGGTGCTGGGACTGGGGTCCTGGCAAATCATATAACTAGGGCAGTAGAGAGGTCTTTAAACTAAGTAGCGGGGGGGAGGTATCAAGGGGGGTAATAACGGCAGGGGTAGAGGAAATAGAGCAGGGTATCAGTGGGGAAGCGGAAAGTCAAAATGTGACAGGAGACAGAATGTGTGAAGATAAAGCTCTAGATGTAAAAGGGGCAAAAACGGAAAGGAAGGGTAGTAAAATCATCTGAAAGTGCTTTATCTAAATGCACGGAGTATTCGTAATAAGATAAATGAATTAACGGTGCAATTAAGTATATATAGTTATGATATCGTGGCCATTACGGAGACATGGCTGCAAGGGGATCAGGACTGGGAGTTAAATATAGAGGGGTACTCGACAATTAGGAAAGATAGACAGGAAAGAAAGGGAGGAGGGGTGGCCCTTTTAATAAGGGAGGGAATAACGGCAATAGAGAGGAAGGATATTGCGTTGAAGGATCAGGATAGTGAAACAGCTTGGGTACAGATAGAGAATAATAAGGGGAAAAAAACACTAGTGGGTGTAATTTATAGACCTCCAAATAGCTGTGACGCTGTTAGTCAGAACATAAATCTGCAAATAGTTGACGCATGTAAAAAGGGAACTGCTGTAATCATGAGGGACTTCAATTTTCATATTAATTGGGCAAACCAAACTGGGCAGGGTAGACTAGAGGAAGAGTTTATAGAATGTATTAGAGACGGGTTCCTAGAACAGTATGTCACAGAACCGACAAGGGGGGAGGCAATCTTGGATCTGGTCCTGTGTAATGAAGCAGGATTAATTAAAAATGTCATAGTTAGGGACCCGTTGGGAACAAGTGACCACAATATGGTCGAATTCCATATTCAAATAGAAGGGGAGCAGGTTGAAACTCAGGCTAGGGTGCTTAGTCTAAATAAGGGGGATTATGAAGGTATGAGGACTGAGCTGATCAAAGTTGACTGGGATAGCAGACTCAAGAATAAGACGGTACATGAGCAGTGGTGTACGTTTAAGGGTATACTGTATAACCTTCAAGAAAAATTTATTCCTATGAAGAAAAAAAGGGGTAAGGGTAAGAACAGTCAGCCATGGCTCAGTAAAACTATAAAGGATAGTATTCGGCTGAAGGCAAGGGCATATAAGGTAGCCAGAGATAGTGGGAGGGTAGAGGATTGGGAAGCATTTAAAGGTCAGCAAAAAATAACTAAGAGATTAATTAAGACGGGGAAAATAGACTATGAAAGGAATTTAGCGAACAACATAAAAACTAATAGTAAGAGTTTTTATAGCTATATAAAAAGAAAAAGGGTGGCTAAGGTGAACGTTGGTCCATTGGAGGGTGAGACTGGAGAGTTGTTGGTGGGGAACATGGAAATGGCAAAGGCATTAAACGAGTATTTTGTATCAGTCTTCACCATAGAAGACACAAAAAATATTCCAACGCTGGATAAACAGGGGGCGGTAGGAATGGAGGAGCTAAATACTATTAAGATCACCAAGGAGGTGGTATTAGGGAAATTAATGAGACTGAAGGAGGATAAATCCCCTGGGCCTGATGGATTACATCCAAGGGTCTTGAGGGAGATAGCGGTGGGGATTGTGGATGCATTGGTGATAATTTTCCAAAACTCCCTGGAGGCAGGAACGGTCCCAGTGGATTGGAAAATGGCCAATGTAACACCTATATTTAAAAAAGGAAGTAAACAGAAGGCGGGTAACTATAGACCGGTTAGTCTAACATCGGTGGTGGGTAAAATGTTAGAGACAATTATTAAAGAAACACTAACGGGGCACTTGGATAAACATGACTTCATCGGACAGAACCAGCATGGTTTTGTGAAGGGGAAGTCCTGTTTAACGAATCTGCTCGAATTCTTTGAGGAAGTAACAACCCGGGTGGATAAAGGGGAACCGGTGGATGTGGTATACTTGGACTTCCAAAAGGCTTTTGACAAGGTGCCACATAAGAGACTATTGCTAAAAATAAAAAATTATGGGATTGGGGGTAATATATTAGCATGGGTAGAGGATTGGCTAACAAATAGGAAGCAGAGAGTGGGGATAAATGGTTCATACTCGGGATGGCAACCGGTAACTAGCGGGGTTCCGCAAGGGTCGGTGCTGGGACCCCAGTTGTTCACAATTTATATAAATGATTTGGAGGAGGGAACCAAGTGTAATATATCAAAATTTGCGGACGATACAAAAATGGGAGGAAAAGTAGGGGATGAGGAGGATAGGAAGAGTCTGCAAAAGGATATAGATAAGCTAGGTGAGTGGGCAACAACTTGGCAGATGAAATTTAATACTAATAAATGTGAAGTCATTCACTTTGGGAAAAAAAATGATAGGGCAAGTTATTTTCTAAATGAGGAGGAGCTGCGTTGTAATGCAACGCAAAGGGATCTAGGGGTATTAGTACATGAATCACTAAAAGTTAGTATGCAGGTGCAGCAAGCAATCAGGAAGGCCAATGGAGTTTTGGCCTTTATTGCTAGGGGGATTGAGTATAAAAACACAGAGGTCTTGCTGCAGCTGTACACAGTATTAGTGAGACCACATTTGGAATACTGTGTACAGTTCTGGGGTCCATACTTAAGAACTGATGTGCCTTCCCGATTAATACTGATGTGCCTTCCCGATCCCCCATTCGCTGCGATGGCATTTCAGTCTCAGTCACAGAGGCCGATGTCAGGAAATCCTTCAGAGGGGTGAACCCCCGAAAAGCACCTGGTCCTGATGGTATACCCGGCCGTGTTCTAAAAACCTGTGCGGACCAACTGGCGGGAGTTTTTACGGACATTTTCAATCTCTCACTTCTGAGGTCTGAGGTCCCCACCTGCCTTAAAAGGGCATCAATTATACCGGTGCCCAAGAAGAGTAAGGTGACATGCCTCAATGACTATCGACCAGTGGCACTAACGCCGGTGGTGATGAAGTGCTTTGAGAGGTTGATCATGGAGCAAATCAACTCCTACATCGACAAAAACCTGGACCCACTGCAGTTCGCGTACCGCCACAACAGATCAACGGTGGATGCGATCTCGCTGGCCCTCCACTCCGCACTGGACCACTTGGACAACAAAAACTCATATGTCAGGCTGTTATTCATTGATTACAGCTCGGCATTTAACACAATCATCCCCTCCAAACTGGTTACCAAACTCGCAGAACTGGGTCTCTGCGCATCCCTCTGCAACTGGATCCTCGACTTCCTCGTCCACAGACCACAGTCTGTTCGCATTGGTGGAAATGTGTCAGCCTCAATAACAATCAGCACGGGAGCACCTCAAGGCTGCGTGCTCAGCCCCCTGCTGTACTCACTCTATACCCATGACTGCGTAGCGAACCACAGTGCGAACTCCATCATCAAGTTCGCTGACGACACCACTATTGTGGGGCGTATCACTGATGGGGATGAGTCAGAGTACAGAAGAGAGATCGAGCAACTGTCCATATGGTGCCAGCGCAATAACCTGGCCCTCAACACCAGCAAAACCAAGGAACTGATTGTGGACTTTGGAAGGAGTAGGAGGGGGACCCACAACCCCATTTATATCAACGGGTCGATGGTTGAAAGGGTCAAGAGCTTCAAATTCCTGGGCGTGCACATCTCTGAAGATCTTTCCTGGTCCGAGAACACTAATGCAATCATCAAAAAAGCACATCAGCGCCTCTACTTCCTGAGAAGATTACGGAGAGTCGGATTGTCAAGGAAGACTCTCTCTAACTTCTACAGGTGCACAGTCGAGAGCATGCTGACCGGTTGCATCGTGGCTTGGTTCGGCAATTTGAGCGCCCTGGAAAGGAAAAGACTACAAAAAGTAGTAAACACTGCCCAGTCCATCATCGGCTCTGACCTTCCTTCCATCGAGGGGATCTATCGCAGTCGCTGCCTCAAAAAGGCTGGCAGTATCATGAAAGACCCACACCATCCTGGCCACACACTCATCTCCCTGCTACCTTCAGGTAGAAGGTACAGGAGCCTGAAGACTGCAACAACCAGGTTCAGGAATAGTTACTTCCCCTCAGCCATCAGGCTATTAAACCTGGCTCGGACAAAACTCTGATTATTACCAACCACTTTCTGTTATTTGCACTATCAGTTTATTTATTCATGTGTGTATATATTTATATCATGGTATATGGACACATTTATCTGTTTTGTAGTAAATGCCTACTATTTTCTGTGTGCTTAAGCAAAGCAAGAATTTCATTGTCCTATACAGGGACACATGACAATAAACTAACTAACTAACTAACTTGAAAGGATGTACTAGCCCTGGAGGCAGTGCAGCGAAGGTTTACAAGATTAATTCCTGCAATGAGGGGATTGACATATGAGGAAAGGTTAAGTAGGCTGGAACTCTACTCTTTGGAATTTAGAAGAATGAGAGGCGATCTCATTGAAACATATAAGATCGTGAGGGGCCTTGATCGGGTGGATGCACCGAGGATGTTCCCAATGATCGGGGAAACTAGAACTAGGGGACATAGTTGCAGAATAAGGGGGGGCTCTTTTAAAACTGAGATGAGGAAGAACTTCTTCACCCAGAGGGTGGTTAATTTATGGAATTCACTGCCCCAGGGAGCAGTGGAAGCAGAAACTTTAAATATATTTAAGACTAAAATAGATGGTTTTTTAGCTGCCAAGGGGATAAGGGGCTACGGGGAGAGGGCAGGGATATGGACCTAGGTATGGTTAGTATAGTAAGACCTGAGTGATCTCCTGGACAAGTGTCGATCGCCTGGATTGGGGTCGGAGAGGAATTTCCCGGATTTGTTTCCCGAATTGGACCTGGGTTTTTATCCGTTTTTTTGCCTCCCCCAGGAGATCACGAGGTTCTTGGGGTGGAGAGGGGTGATAGCGGTATAAAGGGGAGGGTAGTGTCTTGTTTTCTGTGTCTTATGTCTACTGTTTGTGGGTAAGTGTGTCTGTTTAGTGTTCAGCCATGAGCGAATGGCGGTGCGGGCTCGACGGACCTGGTGGTCTACTCTCGCACCTACTTTCTATGTTTCTATGTTTCTATCCTGGGAATTAACCTCGTGAACCTACTCCCTCAATGGCAATAATGTCCTTCCTCAAATTAGGAGACTAAAATTTCACACAATACTCCAGGTGCAGTCTCACCAGGGCCCTGTACAACTGCAGTAGGACCACCTTGCTCCTAAACTCAAATCCTCTCGCTAGGAAGGTCAACATGCCATTGGTTTTCTTCACTGCTTGCTGCACCTGCATGATTACTTTGATGTACAAGCACACATGATGTACAAGCTCACCCAGGTCTCGTTGCACCTCCCCTTCTCCTAATTTGATGCCATTTAAATACTATTCTGCCTTCCTGTTCTTGCCAGCAAAGTGGATAACCTCACATTTATCCACATTATACTGCATCTGCCATGCATCTTCCCACTCACCCAACCTATCCAAGTCACCCTGCAGCCTCATAGCATCCTCCTTGCAGCTCACACTGCCATCCAGCTTTGTGTAATCCGCAAACCTAGAGATGTCACATTTAATTCCTTCGTCTAAATCGTTAATATATATTGTAAACAACTGGGGTCCCAGCACCGAGCCTTGCGGCAACCCACTAGTCACTGCCTGCCATTCTGAAAAGAACCCGTTAATTCCTACTCTTTGCTTCCTGTTTGCCAACTAGTTCTCTATTCATGTCAATACCCTACTCCCAATAACATGTGCGTTAATTTTGCACATAATCTCTTATGTGGGACCTCAAAGGCTTTTTGAAAGTCCAGATATACCACATCCACTGGCTCTCCCTTATCCATTCTACTTGTTACATCCTCAAAAATTCCAGAAGATTAGTCAAAGCACGAGGACAGATCAGAAAGGACGGAAAGGTCAGTGTGGGAATGAGAGGGGAGTTTTTTCCCCTTTATAAATCCATGCTGACTTTGACCGATCCCGTCACCCCTTTTGCAAATGCGCTGTTATAACATCTTTAATAATCGACTCAAGGATCTTCCCCACTAGTGATGTAAGGCAAACTGGTCGATAACTCCCTGTTTTCTCTCTCCCTCCTTTCTTAAAAAGTGGGGTTACATTGGCTACCCTCCAGTCCACAGGAACTGATCCAGAGTCGAGAAAACATTAAAAAATGATCACCAATGCATCCACAATTTCTAGGGCCACCTCCATGAGTACTCTGAGATGCAGACCATCAGGCGCTGGGGAGTTATCTGGATTTTGTCCCAACAGTTTACCTAATATAATTTTTTGATTAATGTGGATTCCCTTCCGTCCCACCCCCCCATTAGATCCTCGATCCCCTAATATTTCTGGGAGATTCTTTATGTCTTTCTTAGTGAAGACAGAACCAAAGTACTCATTTAACTGTTCTGCCATTTCCTTGTTTCCCAATATAAATTCACCTGTCTCTGACTCTAAGGGACCTACATTCGTCTTCACTAACCTTTTCCTTTTAACATACCTAAATAAACCTTTACAGTTAGTTTTTATATTCTCCACAAGCTTTCTTTTATACTCTCCACCCCCCCCCCCCCCCCCCCCCCCCCCACCCCCACCCCCCTCTTTATTAACCCCTTGTTGAGTTCAACATTTCTCCCAGTCCTTTAGTTTTCCGCTTCTTCTGGCCAAATTATATGCCTCTTCTTTGGCTTTAACACTATCCTTGGCTTCCCTCGTCAGCTACGGTTGAGCCGCCTTCCCAGTTATCTATTTTCGCCAGACAGGGATGAACAATTTCTGGAGTTCATCCATGCAGTCTTTAAATCTTCGCCATTGCATTTCCACTGTCAACCCTTTAAGTATAATTTACCAGTCTATCCTAGCCAATTACCATCTCATACCCCATCTCCTTTATTCAAGTTCTGGACCCTAGTTTCTGAATTAACTGTGTCACTCTCCATCCAAATGCAGAATTCCACCATATAATGGTCACTGTTGCCCAAGGGGCGCCTTGCACAACAAGATTGTTAACTAATCCTTCCTCATTACACAATCTTTGCTATGTGTGTAGCACATCATTCTTGACTGATGAGTACACCAGCTGCTCAAGACATTGATCTAAAAGTTCATTAAGAGTGCTACGTACAGTTCTGGTCACACTGCTAGAGGAAGGATATTATTAAACTGGAAAATGTGCAAGAAAGATTTACGAGGATGTTGCCAGGTCTGAAGGAGTTGAGCTACAAGGAACAGCTCAATCTTTTCCCCCAGAGCGGAGGAGGCTGAGTGGTAGATAACAGAGATACAGGAATATAAAATCATGAGGGACTGATAATGTGAACAGCAAAAGTATTTTTCTCAGGGAAGGGGAGTCAAAAACATAGATTTAAGACGAGTGATGAAATATTTTTAAAGGATCAGAGAGGTAGCCTTTTCACACAGAGAGTGATGCATACATATAATTATCTGTCAGAAGAAGTGATAGAGGTAGGTATAATAACAACAAGATACACTTAGACAGCTAAATTGATAGGCAAGGCTTGGAGGGATATGGACCAGGTGCAGGCAAGCAGGGCAAGAACTTGTTTGGCATTGATATGTTGAGCAAAAGAGCATGTTTCCATGCTGTATAACTATGACTCCATCACGCTCTCTGCCCCCATATCCACAACATCCTTTCCATCAGCACCCTGCTAGGAAAGAATTTGCTTTTAACCTGCTGCATAGGAGGAACTCACCTTAAGAAGCATGCATTGCAAAATAACAGGTGTGTGGGCCCAGACAAGCTCCTCACCTGCCACTCACCTGAGACAGATTACTTCCATGGGATTCGCACAAAAAGCTGGAATAACTCAGCGGGTCAGACAACGTCACTAGAGAAAAGGAATAGGTGATGTTTCGGGTTGAGACTCTTCTTCAGGCTGAGAGTCATGGGAAAGAGAAATGAGAGATATTGACAGTGATATAGGGAGATATAGAACAAGGATGATAAAGGGAACGGGCCAATGTGATCGAGGTGAAAACAAGTTACAGAGAATAAGACTCAACAAGACGACTTTGAAGCTAGTATGACGGATGGGGGAAGGATGGAGAGAGGGGCGATGCAAGGGTTACTTGAAGTTAGAGAAATCAATATTTACACCGAAGACACAAAAAGCTGGAGTAACTCAGCATGACAGGCAGCATCTCTGGAGAGAAGGATTGGATGACGTATCGGGTTGAGACCTTTCTTCAGACTGAAAGCCCTGGGTTGTAAGCTGCCCAAGCGAAATATGAGATGCTGTTCCTCCAATTTGCATTTGGCCTCACTCTGACAATGGAGGAGGCCCAGGACAGAAAGGACAGTGTGGGAAATGGGAAGGGGAGTTAAAGTGGTTAGCAGTCAGGAGATGAGGTAGGCCCAGGTGGACTGAGCGGAAGTGTTCAGCGAAACGTTTTGCAAAATTAGCTTTAAAACAGAATAACACAACTTGCACCCAGAGTAAAGCACAAAGTTCTGGAGTGGCACAGCTGGTCAAGCAGCACACAGTATTGGGGGTTCAGTATTGATGTGGATAGAGAACTGGCTGGCACAGGAAGCAAAGAGTAGGAGTTAACGGGTCCTTTTCAGAATGGCAGGCAGTGACTAGTGGGGTACCACAAGGCTCGGTGCTGGGACCCCAGCTATTTACAATATATATTAATGATTTGGACGAGGGAATTGAAGGCAATATCTCCAAGTTTGCGGATCACACGAAGCAGGGGGGCAGTGTTAGCTGTCTGTGAGGAGGATGCTAGGAGGCTGCAAGATGACTTGGATAGGCTGGGTGAGTGGGCAAATGCATGGCAGATGCAGTATAATGTGGATAAATGTGAGGTTATCCACTTTGGTGGCAAAAACAGGAAAGTAGACTATTATCTGAATGGTGGCCGATTAGGAAAAGGGGAGATGCAACGAGACCTGGGTGTCATGGTACACCAGTCATTGAAAGTAGGCATACAGGTGCAGCAGGCAGTGAAGAAAGCGAATGGTGTGTTAGCATTCATAGCAAAAGGATTTGAGTATAGGAGCAGGGAGGTTCTACTGCAGTTGTACAGGGTCTTGGTGAGACCACACCTGGAGTATTGCGTACAGTTTTGGTCTCCTAATCTGAGGAAGGTCATTCGTGCCATAGAGGGAGTACAGAGAAGGTTCACCAGACTGATTACTGGGATGTCAGGACGTTCATATGAAGAAAGACTGGATAGACTCGGCTTGTACTCGCTAGAATTTAGAAGATTGAGGGGGGATCTTATAGAAACTTACAAAATTCTTAAGGGGTTGGACAGGCTAGATGCAGGAAGATTGTTCCCGATGTTGGGAAAGTCCAGAACAAGGGATCACAGTTTAAGGATAAAGGGGAAATCTTTTAGGACTGAGATGAGAAAAACATTTTTCACACAGAGAGTGGTGAATCTGTGGAATTCTCTGCCACAGAAGGTAGTTGAGGCCAGTTCATTGGCTATATTTAAGAGGGAGTTAGATGTGGCCCTTGTGGCTAAAGGGATCAGGGGGTATGGAGAGAAGGCAGCTACAGGATACTG
Source organism: Amblyraja radiata (assembly GCF_010909765.2). Classification (NCBI taxonomy): domain Eukaryota; kingdom Metazoa; phylum Chordata; class Chondrichthyes; order Rajiformes; family Rajidae; genus Amblyraja; species Amblyraja radiata. Next base: position 82,744,515 of record NC_045956.1, read on the forward strand.
AGTCGGATGATCAGCCATGATCATATTGAATGGCGGTGCAGGCTCAAAGGGCCGAATGGCCTACTCCAGCACCTATTTTCTATGTTTCTGTTTCTATGTTTCTAACTCTGGAGAACATTTCGGGTTTGAACCCTTCTTCAGAACATTCAGTAAATGTGATTGTTTTAACAGTCTGAAGAAGGATCCTGAATTGAAACATTGTTTGTCCATGTTCTCCACAGATGCGGCCTGACCCACTTAGTTACTCCAGCCAGCATTTCTGTGTCTTTTTTTGTAAACCAGCATCTGCAGTTTCTTGTGTTTAAGCCTTTGTTTGGCCAATAAGGAAGAGGTAATTGACAGAAAGGTTAGTTTAGAGATACAACGCGGAAACAGGCCCTTCAGCCCACTGGGTCCGCGCCGACCAGCCATCCACACACATTAACGCTACCCTACACCCTCGAGGGACAATTTTTACATTTATCAAGCCAATTAAACTACAAACTTTGGAGTGTGGGAGGAAACCAAAGATCTCGGAGAAAACCCACGCAGGTCACGGGTAGAACGTACAAACTCCGTACAGACAGCACCTGCAGTCGGGATCGAACCCGGGTCTCCGGCGCTGCATTCGCTGTAAGGCAGCAACTCTACCGCTGCGCCACTGTGACCACCCTTTGAAATGAAATGAAATGAAATGAGTTTGTATGAAATGGAAGCATGGTTCCCTGATCGGACAGGATGGATGAGGAAAACAAAGAGCAACATTATTTTGTCCAGCCATTCCTTCACAATTGTGGCCGTAATGAATGGAGATCGCCAGCTTACTTTACGATTCAAAATTTCCAGGAAATAATGCTGGAAGTCACCTGAACCCGCACTCCAATATAATTCCTAACGTTTTGCATTTTTTGCTGTGAATCTCACTGTAAGATTTAATAGGTACTAGATTAAGTGGGACCCGTTGGGTCCCAGCATCACACAGGAGGGCTGGTCATCCAACGCAATATTCCACCTCTCCACCAATTCTAATATTGGTGGCCAGTGGGGGGGGGGTGGGCTTTCTGGAGCGCTAGTATGGGTGTTGTGGGCTGAAGGGACTGGTTTCCAGAAGGCTAGTATGCAAATTGTGCGCCAAATGGATTCTTGGGCTGGCGTCTCAGTCAATCAAGCCTGTTTTGCTGGCAACTCACTTACTCACGACTGGTGGGCTGGTAGTTGACTCACGGCTAATCCTTGAAATTCTATTTCAAGCAGGGTATAAGGCCACCAAATTCAAGTGCAGTTTCTTACCACTTCTAGCAGGGTGCAAGGCCACCAAATTTAAGTGCAGTTTCATACCATTTGAACTACGGTGCAAAGCCACTAAAGACAGCGAGTCGTGACCTCTCCTTCCTCCATCTTGCAGAGACTGAGCCACACCCACATTTCCGGGTTTTATAACCCCTCCCCCCCCCCACAGGAAAAGGTGTGGCTTTCATGGAGTGATTGACAGGAGAGAGATTCTCAACATTTTAAAAAAAACTAATAACACTTTTATTTTTCATTGATGGGAAGGATTCTCTGCACCTGCTCAGCGGAGGGGGACTGAGTAAGATGGCCAAAAATCACAGCCGTAAGTGGTAGCGTTTTATCTAAAATCAATATACAGTGCAAACAGGAAGTAAGTGCGTTTACAGTAGTGTCTTTTAACTTCAAGCCAAAGCACCCAAGCCACCATTTGCAGTAAGTAGTGCATTTCAACTACATGCCACCATTTGCAGTAAGTGGTGCCTTTCAACTTCAAGCCAATGCACCCAAGCCACCATTTGCAGTAAGTAATGCCTTTTAACTTCAAGCCATTGCATCCAAGCCACCATTTGCAGTAAGTAGTGGCTTTCAACTTCAAACCACACCCAAGCCACACCCAAGCCACCATTAGCAGTAAGAGGTGCCTTTCAACTTCGTCAAAGCTCCCAAGCCATCATTTGCAGTAAGTAGTGCCTTTCAACTTCAAGCCACACCCAAGCCATCATTTGCAGTAAGTAGTGCCTTTCAACTTCAAGCCACACCCAAGCCATCATTTGCAGTAAGTAGTGCCTTTCAACTTCAAGTCAAAGCTCCCAAGCCAATATTTGCAGTAAGTAGTGCCTTTCAACTTCATGCCACCATTTGCAGTAAGTGGTGTATTTCAACTTCAAGCCACACCCAAGCCATCATTTGCAGGTAGTGCCTTTCAACTTCAAGCCATTGCACCCAAGCCACCATTTGCAGTAAGTACTGCCTTTCAACTGCAAGCCAAAGCACCCAAGCCACCATTTGCAGTAAGTAGTGCCTTTCAACTTCATGCCACCATTTGCAGTAAGTAGTGCCTTTCAACTTCATGCCACCATTTGCAGTAAGTAGTGCCTTTCAACTTCAAGCCAATGCACCCACGCACCCCATTTGCAGTAAGTAGTGCCTTTCAACTTCAAGCCACAGCCAAGCCACCATTTGCAGTAAGTAGTGCCTTTCAACTTCAAGTCAAAGCTCCCAAGCCACCATTTGCAGTAATAGTGCCTTTCAACTTCAAGTCAAAGCTCCCAAGCCACCATACTTCTTCTTCTTGTAGGATTCCGGCAGTGTAGACGCTGCTAAGCGTATTACTGCCCTCCACAGGTCAAAGTTTGAACTAAATTCTTACATACAGTCCTGTAACTTGCAGGAATTGAAGAACAGCCCTGGATATCAGTTGATGTTTCTCACTGTGTCCAAACAGAGATAAAACAGAAAAAGCCTCAACTCCAAGTCATGTCAGTCTAACAAACAATACTTTTCTTTCTACGCTATACTTTTTACATTCTAGGAAAACATGCTTAACTGTCTCATTACTCCCACATTCACACAAGCCAGAAACATGTTTCCCTACAATGCACAAATAGTAATTTAACCCACAGTGTCCCAACCTCAATCTACACAGTTTAACTGAGTCCCTACGGGACAGAGATGTACAGAAACATATTTTCCTAACTTCAGATTGTATAGAAAAGTAGTGTCTACCCCTGACTTCCATTTCCCATCCTCTCTGCCATTCTTTTGTTAAGCCCTCTTTAATTATTTCTCTCAGTTCCACTCTCCCCAATGATACATGGATATCTATTTCTCTTCTTAAACTCTCCTTTGCTATGAGGCCCACCTGCTCATTCCCCCTCACCCCAGCATGCCCGGGAACCCAGCAAAAAGTGATGTTACATGCAAACCCAATTCTAGAAAACACAAAGCCACCATTTGCAGTAAGTGGTGCCTTTAAACTTCAAGCCAAAGCAACCAATCTGCCATTTGCAGTAAGTAGTGCCTTTCAACTTCATGCCACCATTTGCAGTAAGTGGTGTCTTTCAACTTCAAGCCACACCCAAGCCACAATTTGCAGTAAGTAGTGCCTTTCAACTTCAAGCCAAAGCAACCAAGCCACCATTTGCAGTAAGTAGTGCCTTTCAACTTCAAGCCAAAGCAACCAAGCCACCATTTGGAGTAAGTAGTGCCTTTCAACTTCAAGCCAAAGCAACCAAGCCACCATTTGCAGTAATAGTGCCTTTCAACTTCAAGCCAAAGCTCCCAAGCCACCATTTGCAGTAAGTAGTGCCTTTCAACTTCATGCCACCATTTGCAGTAAGTAGTGCCTTTCAATTTCAAGACACACCCAAGCCAAGCCAACCAGGGTAGGGGGGGGGGCGCATTCTGGAGCGCTAGTATGAACCATTTTAGAACCAATAGACATTTTTTTGCAAGCTTTAGAACCAATAGAGACACTTTTTGCAAGCTTTAGAACCAATAGACATTTTTTGCAAGCTTTAGAACCAATAGACATTTTTTTTGCAAGCTTGAGAACCAATAGACATTTTTTTTGCAAGCTTTAGAACCAATAGACATTTTTTTGCAAGCTTTAGAACCAATAGTCATTTTTTTTTGCAAGCTTTGGAACCAATAGACATTTTTTTACAAGCTTTAGAACCAATAGACATTTTTTTGCAAGCTTTAGAACCAATAGACATTGTTTTGCAAGCTTTAGAACCAATACACATTGTTTTGCAAGCTTTAGAACCAATAGACATTTTTTGCAAGCTTTAGAAGCAATAGACACTTTTTGCAAGCTTTTGAAGCAATAGAGACATTTATTGCAAGCTTTAGAAGCAATAGAAACTCTTTTTGCAAGCTTTAGAACCAATAGACATTTTTTGACAGCTTTAGCACCAATAGACATTTTTTTGCAAGCTTTAGAACCAATAGACATTTTTTGCAAGCTTTAGAACCAATAGACATTTTTTTTGCAAGCTTTAGAACCAATAGACATTTTTTGCAAGCTTTAGAACCAATAGACATTTTTTGCAAGCTTTAGAACCAATAGAGACACTTTTTGCAAGCTTTAGAATCAATAGACACTTTTTGCTAGCTTTAGAACCAATAGACGTTTTTTGCAAGCTTTAGAACCAATAGAAATGTTTTTGCAAGCTTTAGAACCAATAGACATTTTTTTTGCAAGCTTTGGAACCAATAGACATTTTTATTGCAAGCTTTAGAACCAATAGACATTTTTTGCAAGCTTTAGAACCAATAGAGACACGTTTTGTAAGCTTTAGAACCAATAGACATTTTTTTGCAAGCTTTAGAACGAATAGACATTTTTTTGCAAGCTTTAGAACTAATAGACATTTTTTTGCAAGCTTTAGAACCAATAGACACTTTTTTGGCAAGCTTTAGAACCAATAGACATTTTTAGCAAGCTTTAGAACCAATAGACACTTTTTTGGCAAGCTTTAGAACCAATACACATTGTTTTGCAAGCTTTAGAACCAATAGACATTTTTTGCAAGCTTTAGAAGCAATAGACACTTTTTGCAAGCTTTTGAAGCAATAGAGACATTTATTGCAAGCTTTAGAAGCAATAGAAACTCTTTTTGCAAGCTTTAGAACCAATAGACATTTTTTGCCAGCTTTAGCACCAATAGACATTTTTTTGCAAGCTTTAGAACCAATAGACATTTTTTGCAAGCTTTAGAACCAATAGACATTTTTTTGCAAGCTTTAGAACCAATAGACATTTTTTTGCAAGCTTTAGAACCAATAGACATTTTTTGCAAGCTTTAGAACCAATAGAGACACTTTTTGTAAGCTTTAGAATCAATAGACACTTTTTGCTAGCTTTAGAACCAATAGACGTTTTTTGCAAGCTTTAGAACCAATAGAAATGTTTTTGCAAGCTTTAGAACCAATAGACATTTTTTTTGCAAGCTTTGGAACCAATAGACATTTTTTTTGCAAGCTTTAGAACCAATAGACATTTTTTGCAAGCTTTAGAACCAATAGAGACACGTTTTGTAAGCTTTAGAACCAATAGACATTTTTTTGCAAGCTTTAGAACGAATAGACATTTTTTTGCAAGCTTTAGAACTAATAGACATTTTTTTTGCAAGCTTTAGAACTAATAGACATTTTTTTTGCAAGCTTTAGAACCAATAGACACTTTTTTGGCAAGCTTTAGAACCAATAGACATTTTTAGCAAGCTTTAGAACCAATAGAGAAACTTATTGCAAGCTTTAGAACCAATAGACATTTTTTGAAGCTTTAGAACCAATAGACATTTTTTTGCAAGCTTTAGAACCAATAGACAATTTTTTGCAAGCTTTAGAACCAATAGACACATTCTGCAAGCATTTTAGAACCACTAAGGGCACTTACATTTGAGTAGACATGTGTTCAGTGTTATTCACAGCTCAGAGAAACGTGACCCTCTGCCTTCCTCCATCTTGAAGAGACTGTGTGGCACACCACTTCCTGGTTTTATAGTCCCTCCCCCCTACCGCCAGCGGGGGCAGCAGAGAGAATGGGGAATTTTGTAAAAACATGTATATCTCTGTCATTTTTAATCGACCGGATAAATCCTCAGCACACATGCGGCGGAGGGGGGCTCTGAGTAAGGTGGCCTAAAATGACGGCCATAGGTGGTGGCGTTCTCTCAGAAATTGCAGCACAGATGGCTAAAACCGGTCAAGAACAGACTTTTAGTAATATAGATAGATATATATATTTTTAATTATTTTTATTAGAAGCATTAACACATAATAACAACATGGTTTGTTGATCAATTACATACAAAGCTTCTGTTCTTTTTATTTAGAATTTTTTGAAAGATAGAACTGAAAATAAAGGTCTATAAACTAATAGGGAGGGGGGAAAAAACAAGAAAAACAAACAAAAACAATTACCAATAACAATTTTGGAGATAGGTCTGTAGATTATAAGGCGTAGTTATTCATCTGAGCTCAGGTTTCAGTCCAGTTTCTGTGTTGAACCAATTTACCTCTTTAAGAAATCAATAAATGGAGACCATATTCTAGCAAATAGTTCTGATTTGTCAGTTAAGACAAGTCTAATTTTTTCCAAGGGTAAGGTCTCAGACATTTCTGTAATCCACATTTTAATTGTGGGGGTCGTTGAGTTTTTCCAAAATCTTAGTATTACATTTTTCCTAGTAATTATACGGTAATCAAGAAAACTTATTTGATTTGTTGTAAGTTTTATACTTTGTTCTGATATTCCCCATATTATTAATTTTGGATCGGGATCCAATTAAATATTAACAACTTCAGAAATAATTTTAAAAATATCCATCCAAAATGTTTTGATTTTTATGCAATTTACCGAGGTATGAGTTAAGTTGGCTTCTAGGTATTGACATTTATCACAGTTAGGAGAGATATTTGGAAAGTTCTGTTTAATTTTGTTTTGGAGTAATATAATCTGTGTAATACTTTAAATTGTATTAAAGAGTGTCTGACGTTTAATGAACAGTAATGTATATGTTGTAAGATTTCATCCCTTATATATCCTTCATTATGGATTGAGCCAATTCATTTCCCCATGCTTGTCTAAGTGGTTCCGTCGACGGGACCTCAGTATCTAACAGGATATTATAAATGTAGGATATTAATTTATCTGTGTTAGGATGTTTATTCAAACATTCATCGAGGATTTCTGGGTCCTTAGTTTTTTACACTTGTGTATGTGATTTTATATAATCTCTAAATTGCAAGTATCTAAAAAAAATATTTTGATGTAGTCCATAGTTCTGTTGTAGCTCCTGGAATGAAAGAAGGATACCCTTTCGACAAAGGTGTCCCACTTTTGAAATTCCATAGTTTTTCCATTTTACAAATCCTTTATCTAACACGAACGGTTTAAATGAGGGATTATTTAAGATCGGAAGAAGAAGTGACAAATTATCCAATTTTAGAGTCTTTTTTAATTGTTTCCAGGTTCGCATACCACTATGTTTTTTTAATCAATTTTGTAGGTGTTAACAAAATCGCACCAATTTCAAAAGGTAGGCAGGCCTCTTTTTCCATCTTTAACCAATCTGGTTGTTGGTCCATATCCTCCAACCAGAAGTTCATATTTTTGATATTAATTGTCCAAACATAAAATAGAAAATTTGGTAAAACTAATCCTCCATTCATCTTTGATTTACACAGGTGTTTTTTATTTTTTCTATGATTCTTGTAGTCCCAAATAAAACTTGTAACAATAGAGTCAATTTTTTTTTTTAATATTTGGAAGGTAGATTGGGATTGATTGAAATAACTACAGTAATTGTGGAAGGAAAATCACTTTTATGGCATTAATTCTACCAAACATTGAAATGGGGAGTGTTTTCCAATATTGAATATTCTTATGTAGTTTATTAAGTAGAGGAGGGAAGTTTGAATTAAATAAAGACACGTATTTCTTAGTCACATAAATTCCAAGGTATTTAAACTTTTCGTAAACTATTTTAAAAGGAGATTGTTGCAATATATATGGGTTTTGTTCCATTATAGGCATAATTTCACTTTTATTCCAATTAATTCTATATCCCGAAAATGACCCAAATTGCGTTATAAGATTTAATAAATTTGGAATACTAGTTTCTGAATTTGTGATGTATAATAATACATCATCTGCATATAAAGAAATGTTATTAACTGTATCTTCCGTATTGTACCCATAAATTTCTGGATGAGCTCAGATACTTTCTGCAAGTGGTTCAATAGCTAAAGCAAATAGTAATGGAGATAGTGGGCATCCTTGTCTACAACCTCTAGATAGCTTGAATTTAGGTGATAACATTTAATTTGTCAATATTCCAGCTGATGGATTAGTATATAGGAGTTTAACCCATGTACAAAACTTCTCACCCAATTGAAAAGAGATAGGGCCATTCTACCTGATCAAATGCATTTTCAGCATCTAACGAGATGACTGCTAAATCTACATTAGCTATTCTATTTGAGTATATTATATTAAACAATCGTCTCAAGTTATAGAATGAATAGCATTTTGGGATAAAACCTGTTTGATCAGGTATTAATTTATGAATTACTAAACTTAATCTGTGGGCTAAGATTTTTGTTAATATTTTCTGATCGGTATATAAAACAGCTATTGCTCTATATGAGCCAGGGTCTTCAGGATCTTTATCAATTTTTGGTATAAGTATTATTGTTGATTCATTTAAAGTTTCTGACAATACCTGTTGTGTAAAAGCATAATTATATAATGTCTGTAGGCGTGGGATCATTAACTTTTTTGTAAAATTCAGAATTTATACCATCGGGGCCCGCAGCCTTTCCATTTTTCAAGAATCAAATGGACTCTTCGATATCTTTCATTGAAATTTCAGCACCTAATAATCCTCTCTCTCTCAGATCTAATCCTGAAAGATTACATTCTTATAATACAATCTGTTATTTTGGCTGAATAAAGTGTCTGATAATATTTCAAAAATCTGTCATTGATGTCCTTAGGCAATGATAGTGTTTCTCCCATATCTGATCTAATTTTATGAATTGTTTTTTCCTGATCTAACTTGTGTGGTTGACGAGCTAGCAATTTTTGTGGTTTATCACCAAATTCAAATTGTAATTGTTTAATATGTTGATAAAGTTTTATAATTTAGTCTGAATATATGTAATTTAATTTATATTTAAGTGCAGCAATTTTGTTGTGTTTTATCATAGAAGGAGCAATCGCGTTTTCAATGTCTAATTGCTTTATTTCCATTTCTAGTTCATATTGCTTAGCTCGGCTCTTTTTATTATGAAAGGCTTGGGAGGAGATAAGCGCTCTTCTTACAAATGCTTTAAATGTTTCCCACGGAAGGGAGACAGGGGTTTCTGGGAGATCGTTCGTCTGAAAAAACATATTAATCTGTGTTGTGAGGCATTCGCAGCACGCTTTATCATTTAAAATTTGAGGGTTGAGTCTCCAGTGTATTTGCTTCTTATCTATACCTTTTAATTTAACCATGAATATTAAAGGTGCATGATCCGAAATTATAATATTATGATATTTTGAATTGTATGTATATGGGATAAGTTTGGAGCCCACTAAAAAATAGTAAATTCTTCAGTAAGTTTTATGTACTGGTGAATAAAATGAATATTCTCATCCAGTAGGGTTTTCTATTCTCCAGACATCTTTAATATTGGTAGTATTAATATATGAATTTAATAATTCACTTGCCTTGGATTTTATTTTCCTTTGCCTTGATGATCTATCTAAATAAGGGTCTAATGTGCAATTTAAGTCTCCACCAATTATCAGATTGTATTGTGTAAGTTCCGGAATAGCATTAAATGTTTTCTTAAAAAACAGTGGGTTATCAAAATTTGGACCATAAACGTTAAGGAAGATTACTTTTTCTGAATTTAATTCACCCACCAATATAATATATCTACCATCATTATCCGCAATAGTTGACATGTTTAAAAGGTATACCCTTACGGATTAAAATTGCAACCCCTCTAGACTTATGGGAGGAGGAATGGTACATTTTAGCAATCCATTTTGCTTTCAATCTATGTTGTGCTTCATTTTTAAGATGGGTTTCTTGAAGGAATATTATATCAGCTTTGAGTGATTTTAAGTGTGCTAATACTTTACCTCTCTTGATTGGTTCATTAATACCTTTGACATTCCAACTACAAAATGTAATTCCTTCACCCCCGATTTTCATATTAACATCTTGCATCTTATGGATATGGGTGGCCTGTAAAGAAGCAAATGGTTCAACACCTTGAATCTGGTATTCCACCTGAACACAGGTTCAATGCATTTTAAATTTGACAGATCTTCGTCTTGAACATATCTCCTTAAAAAAATCTTATAATTAAATTTAACATTTATATAATTAAAACTAAGAGATATAGATAGAAAGTTAGTAGGGTGCCAAAAAGATAGAAAAACTACAACCACAGTAAGTGTAGTTAGTGATAGCCACACTAGCGTGGCTAGAATTCTAAGGACTTCCGTAGCCTTGTTACAAAAATAATAATACTAGTTCCGTGTTTTAAAAGACAAAAAAATCTCAGTAATAACAATTTGTAAAAGGGAGGGGGAAAAAGAGAGAGAATTAGGTCTGAAGGATTTTTAATCCAGTGATGGGAATTTTTTTATTAGTCAAAAATATTAGTTAAAAAATATTAGTCGCTTGGGATCTAGAGCTAAGATGGTATCGGTCAGGGTTTCAGGGGGGCGATTTGGGAAATGGGGGAATGTCTTCTTCACAAAATCCCTAATCTGGAAAAAACGAAAAAGGTGGGAGTTTGGGAGGCTATAGTTGGACGAGAGCTCCGCGAAAGACGAAAAGATGCCATCCTTGTATAGGTTTTTGATACTACTGATACCGTTGCTATGCCAGGTTTTGAATGCGTGGTCTGAACTTGAAGGTTTAAAGATGTGGTTTTTAAGCAGTGGGGTCAAGATGGAAGGGCCTTGTAAACCGAAGTTTTTCCTGAGTTGACTCCATATCTTGAGCGAGAGGGACGCAATTGGGCCTGCACCCACAGATGTTATAGGAAGGGGGAGTTGGGAGTTGACTGCACATCGCTGCAAAGCGGAAAGTCACCCGGCCCTGACGGCTTCGCTGTAGAATATTACAAAGTTTTTTCTGCTCTCCTCGCACCAGTCCTGAGAGATATGTACAATGAGGCGTTTTTACATCGTCGCCTACCGCCCACCTTGTCGTGGGCTACTATCTCCCTAATTCTTAAAAAGGAGAAAGATCCCTGCTTTGTAGTAGCTATAGACCAATTTCACTCCTGAATGTGGACCTCAAAATCCTCTCTAAAGCCCTTGCGCTCCTCTATTATCTCGTTAGACCAAACAGGGTTCATACCAGGCCGACAGTCTTCCCTCAATACTAGGCGTCTCCTTAACATCATCCATTCACCGAGTAGTGAGACCCCGGAGATAGTGGTCTCCCTCGACGCCGAAAAAACTTTCGACAGGGCCGAGTGGAGGTACCTATATGAGGCGATGGACAGGTTTGGCCTCGGTAACAGTTTTATTCTTTGGGTCAGTCTATTATACTCGTCCCCGGTGGCCTCAGTACAAACAAACGGCACACTGTCGCCCCACTTCCTCCTTCAGAGAGGTACCAGACAGGGTTGCCCGTTATCACCACTTCTGTTTGCTGTCGCGATAGAACCCTTGGCGGTCTGGTTACGCTCAGAGAAGGGCTTTAAAGGTATTACACGGTTCGACACAACTCATAAAGTCTCATTGTATGCGGATGACCTGCTCCTGTACATCTCAAACCCAGTCAGCTCTCTCCCTGTGATTACGAATATTTTAGAACGGTTTGGCGCCTATTCTGGTTATAAACTTAACTACCAAAAGAGTGAGCTATTACCGATTAACTCATTGGCTAAGCAGCTCCCTCGCTCTTTAACCTCATTCAAATGGGCAGAGGACGGGTTTCGCTACCTCGGCATCTTTATCACAACACCCTTATCTGATATGTTCCGCACAAACTTTCTGCCTCTGGTTGAGAAAGCTGAAAGAGATTTTGACCGCTGGTCAGTTTTACCGCTATCCCTCGTGGGCCAGATAAATCTGGTCAAGATGGTCGTCCTACCCAAATTCCTGTATCTTTTCCAGCACGTCCCTATACTTATCACTAAATCTTTTTTTGATAAATTAGAAAGGACAATATCTAAATTTTTATGGGGTATCAAACCGGCTAGAATCCGAAAGGCGATACTGCAGTCTCCTAAGAGTGACGGCGGTTTGGCACTTCCTGACTTTAGGCGATACTATTGGGCAGCTAACTTGCAAAAACTCCTGTATTGGATGAATGATGATTGCAACCACCTACCGACCTGGGTACACATGGAAAAGGCGAGTTCACATCTCTAGTTGCGGTCTGTCCTATGCTCCCAACTCCCCCTACCTATAACATCTGTGGGTGCAGGCCCAATTGCGTCCCTCTCGCTCAAGATATGGAGTCAACTCAGGAAAAGCTTTGGTTTACAAGGCCCTTCCATCTTGACCCCACTGCTTAAAAACCACATCTTTAAACCTTCAAGTACAGACCACACATTCAAAACCTGGCATAGCAATGGTATCAGTAGTATCAAAAACCTATACAAGGATGGCATCTTTTCGTCTTTTGCGGAGCTCTCGTCCAACTATAGCCTCCCAAACTCCCACCTTTTTCATTTTTTCCAGATTAGGGATTTTGTGAAGAAGACATTCCCCCATTTCCCAAATCGCCCCCCTGAAACCCTGACCAATACCATCTTAGCTCTAAGATCCCAACCGGAAGAAATGCATCTCTGTTTTGTATAACTTGCTAGGGTCGGTTATATTGAAACCTCATACCTCATTAAAAGCTGCGTGGGAGGGTGAGCTGAATACGAAACTAACAGACCAGCAATGGGACTCTGCCTTGGATTTGACCCATTCTTCCTCCATATGTGCCCGTCATGGCCTAATCCAATGCAAAGTCCTTCACAAAGTCCACTACACAAATACAAGATTATCTAGAATTTACCCCACTGTTAGGGACACCTGCAACAGATGTAATCAATCTCCTGCCAACCATAGCCATATGTTTTGGTCTTGCCCTAAGCTAGCAGCCTTTTGGAGGAGTGCTTTCGACTTGATAAGCAGAGCCTACGGCCAGACTATTCCTCCAAACCCACTGTCAGCCATTTTCGGTACCCCTCCCAACACCAACCTCTCTGTTGCTGTGAAACGGGTTCTAGCTTTTACAACCTTGTTAGCCCGGAGACTGATCTTGCTTAACTGGAGGCTCACCTGTCCACCGACAAACACCCGCTGGATTAAGGAGGTGCTTTACAATTTAAAGCTTGAAAAACTTAGGTTCTCTCTCAAAGGCTCTACCAAGACATTCCTAGATACATGGAACCCTTTCTTGGAACTTGTTAACTCTCTCAACTTGTCCCCGGACTCGGAAGAGGACTGAGTGCTCTCCACCACTGTTCTGCTCTACTGCAGCTGCTCTCCCCTTAACCCCCCCTCCCCACACTTATTTATTTAATTACTTACTTATTTACTGTTATTAGTGACCCCCTTTTTTTTTTCGTTTTTTTTTTTAGTACTTTTTGTTTCGTATATCTTACCATATTTGTGTGGATGTGTATGTATGTGAGTGTTGTTTGTCCCCGTTTGGTTCCGACCTGATTCGGGTGGGTTGAAGGTGGGTAAGGGTAAGGGTAAGGGCTTTGAGGGTCGCTTACATACTGTTGCACAATTATGCCTTGACTGTCACTGTCTGTTATCATTGTATGTATGCAAATTGCTGTGAAATTCAAATAAAAAGATTTAAATCAAAAAATATTAGTCCAATATTAGTCAATTATTAGTCAATTATTTACAAATATATATATTTTTTTTAATAGAATAAAATGAAATATCTGCATTAGGTATTGATTACATATCTTGTTTGTAACTAACTCTAAAAATATCTTATTAATAATAGACCATATAACAACTTAAAGTTCCATTTGTTCGCCACCAAGTGTTCACCCCGTGGAGATGTTGTTCATCACTCAAATGATTTCTCAATGTCCTGGGCGAACTCAAATGCTTTCTTGTGATCGGTAAGGAAGTGTTCCTTATGCTTGTAGGTAACTCGGAGTTTTGCAGGATACAACAGTCCAAATCTTAGGTCTGAAATCTTCATGAGAATTCCTCTTGTCTCGTTGAAAAGCGCTCTTCTCTTGACAACCTCTTTGGGATAGTCTCTGAAAATACGGATATTGTCGCCTTCAAATGATAGGTTACTGATGCCAGCAATTTTTGACAAAATGTCTTCCAAAACGTGGTCATAATGCACCTTCAGTATCAGATGTCTTGGGGGGGCATTAGGGTTCTGACGTGGTCTCAATGCCCTATGTGCACGATCCAGTAGAGGCTTTTTATCTAAATTTAAAACCTTTTGTAGAAGATCGGCAGCAAATTCACAAGGGTTTTTATTTCCCTCTCTGCCCTCTTTGATTCCCACGATTCTCAAGTTCTGATGTTTCGAACGTCCCTCCAAATCAATACATTTTTCAGAGATTTTATTCAATAATTCTGATAAACGCTTGGTCTCAGTTAAGATCCTTTTCGTAGTGTCAGCACTTGTCTGAGCAATTGACTCTAATTCAGTTATAGCTGTAGTATGCTGATTTATTAGACTGATAACTGGATCCAACTTAGAGTGAAGATTGGATTCCAATATATTAAATTTAGCGTTTACCTCTTCCATATGTCGTTTTATTTTTCCACTTATTTCGTCCTTCCAGGTAGACAATTGTTCCAGAATTTTGGTGTGGACAGTCCGAAATTAATCTGATATTTCTTGTTTAAAAATTTTCAGTTCTTCCATTATGACAGATATTTCTTCTGAAATAATGTTACGGAACTCCTCCATTCCATTTTTTTTAAGGTCTTACCTTCTGAACATGTTTAGAAATTTCTTCTTGGGACGACGTTGAAATTAAGGTCGAGGCTTCACTCGGGCCTACTTCTTCCTCCAGCTGTTTAACCCGGGTTTTCCTTGTCTGTACTTTCGGGGGAGTTCATGGAGTCGACATTAAATAACCGTCGTCGCGGTCTGATGACGTCACTCATCCCTCGACACAAGCTGCCAGTAAGTTTTTCAGAGGGCCCGTCCCGTTTTTTTCTCCCTTTTTTTTCGACTTTTCCTCGAAGATAGCTGGCGCGTGGCTTACTCCAGCATAGCGCCACCGGAAGACTCATTAATTTAAACATTAAATAGGTATTTTGGCCTTCCCCTCCGCCCCTTCACCACTCTGCCATTCGATGAACTGGAGAGGAACCAATATCCTGGCAGACAGGTTTGCTAGTGCTACTGATGAGGATTTAAACTAGATTGGTTGGGAAAAGGAATTTAATGCAAGAGTGAGGCAGGTGAGAGGTTGGAACTTGGTACGGAAGGTGATGAAAGCAATTTCAATGGACCGGGTAGGCAGGAATATGGCAGGACTAAATTTTAAAGTTGGATTAAATTTAAATGTGAGAAGCCTGATGAGTAAAGTGGATGAACTTAGGGCATTGATGGGCAATAGACAATAGGTGCAGGAGTAGGCCATTCGGCCCTTCGGACCTTCGAGCCAGCACTGCCATTCACTGTGATCATGGCTAATCATCCACAATCAGTACCCCTTTCCTGCCTTCTCCCCATATCCCTTGACTGCAATCTTTAAGAGCTCTATCTAACTCTCTCTTGAAAGCATCCAGAAACCTCCACTGCCTTCTGAGGCAGAGAATTCCACAGATTCACAACTCTCTGGGTGAAAACGTTTTTCCTCATCTCCGTTCTAAATGGCCTATCCCTTATTCTTAAACTGTGGCTGGTTCTGGACTCCCCCAACATCAGGAACATGTTTCCTGCCTCTAGCGTGCCCAATCCCTTAATAATCTTATACGTTTCAATAAGATCTCATCCTTCTAAATTCCAGTGTATACAAACTCAGTCGCTCCATTCTTCAACATATGACAGTCCCGCCATGCCAGGAATTAACTTCATGAACCTACGCTGCACTCCCTCCATAGCAAGAATGTCCTTTCTCAAATTTGGAGACCAAAACTGCACACAATACTCCAGGTATGGTCTCACTGGGGCCCTGTACAACTGCAGAAGGACCTCTTTGCTCCTATACTCAACTCCTCTTATTATAAAGGCCAACATGCCATTCGCTTTCTTCACAGCCTGCTGTACCTGCACGCTTACTTTCAGCGACTGCTGAACAAGGACCCCCAGATCCCATTGTACTTCCCCTTTTCCTAACTTGTGAATGGGACGTTACAGCCATTACCAAAGCTTTGATGGGTGGGACGGGACAGGCCAATTTAACGTTACAGGGTGCAGGTACTACAGGCGAGATAGAGGTGGAGGTAAAAGAGGAGGGGGGAATTTACTTTATTGATTAATGCATCAATGCAGGAGTTCAAAGTGACATTACTGAAGGCACGTCCAGTGAGGCTATATGTGTAGCTGAGAAATTAAAGGCAGTGATCACCTTGTTGTGAGTGTACTAGAGGCCCCCAAATAGTTAACAGGAATTAGAGGAACAAATGTGCTGGGAGATTGCAGACAGGAGGGATTATAACTTGCCCAATACAGATTGAGACTGCCGTGGTACTTAGGGCCCACCAGGGGGCGCCGCACGATTAGCAGCCCCGCCAACAGTCGTCTGTTTTTTTCGTCTTTTTTTAATTTTTAGTGTGTGTTAAAACTCTGTGTAAATGTTCTCCAGTTAGTTTTATGCGGAGGTCGGTGGTCAGTGGAAACCTTTTTTTCAGTTTCTTACCTTTCCGGAGAAACGATTAATTTTGGATTGCATCTCTGGGCGCTCTGCGGCCTACATCGATGGAGTTTGGAGGCCTCCTCGGACTGACTTGAGCTACACCGCGGGTCGTGGACTTAACACCGGAGTCGATCCCTTGCCTGGGATCGCTCCAACCGTGACCGGCGTCCTTATCATCAAGAGCCCGCAGTCTCGGGAGAGGCTAGTCGGGAAGGTCCAACGTTGTAGAGGTGCGACCAGCCCTGACCCAGGGTCCGATCAACCCAGCGCAGGTGGAGCTGACATCCCCCGATGCAGGAGCCTGATCTCCCCGATGTGGAGGGCCAAAGCGCCGCCGGCTAAGGGAGTCAAGATCGTCCTGTCAACGGAAGGTTCAAGGCCCACGACCGCGGGAGAGCTAAGGGAAGAGATTGAACTTTTTATCGCCTTCCATCACAGTGAGGAATGCGGAGGAGTCACTGTGGTGGATGTTTATGTTCAAATGTATTTTGTGTGTTCCTTTGCTTTTTATTTGTACGAATTGGCAAATAAAATTCCTCGTATGTTGCAAAACATACTTGGCTAATAAGTATTATTGTGATTGATTGATTGTGATTGGGCAGAATTTACTAAAATGTGTTGAGAAATGTTTCCGTCCCGCTGCCAATCTAGTTTAAACCCACTCAAAAACACCACAAAGTGATGTGGTAACTCAGCGGGTGAGAGCTTCCGACAGCCCGCCTCACGGTTGCTCGCAGGTCCCTCCTCACTTTCACGGCATGAAAGGAGGGATCTCAATCTCCCTCTCCCCTAACATCAGTCTGAGAAGGGTCTCCGACTCAAAACGTCACCCCTTCCTTCTCTCCAGAGATGCTGAGTTACTCCTGCATTTGGTTTCTCTCTTAAGCTTATATTAATCTTCCATATTGTAGTTCCCATCATTATTCCACACTCAGGATGTGGTCTGTCCTCATTATATATTGCTTGAGCACCAGCACCAGTTTATGTCCAATTTCTGTACTAGAAGGGAGTCAGAGTTGTTAAATACGGATCTTTTTTTAAAAACGATCATGGATAATCGTTACGAGTCACCACTGCACCGGCCATGAGACGAAAACGATTTGTTAACTACCACTGTTAGCACTTGTTAACAGCCAGTAGTTAACACGTAGTTATACAACGTATCATCAATACATTGATCCACATTCCCCAGTAGATGTAATTGTGTTTTGACCAAGTATTAATGACGCCGTGTTCCTTTGGATAAAATTCATGGGAGAATTTCTTAACTCACTGTCATTGAGGACTCCGGAACGCGATCATGGGCTTATTCCTGGTGTGCAGGTAAAGTAATTCACTCACGTTATTTTATTATTCTATCGCTCTCTCTCTCCCCCCTCTGTTCCCCCTCTCTCCCCCCTCTCTCTCTCTCCATCCCTCGATCTCTCTCCCTCTCTCGCTGTGTCTCTCTGTCTTTCAGTCTCTCCCTCCCTCCCTCTCTCGCGAGCTATCTCTCCCTCACCCTCTCACCTCGGCATTCCCGGAGACATTTGGCATTTTGCAGGGACGGCTGCATCTGCAGTTCCTTCCTGTTGGGGGAGGAACCCTGGCCCTTGGCGGCTCCTGGTCCGTTCCCTCTGCGGGTGCCGCCTGGCCCGCTGAGTTCCTCCAGCACTCTGTGTTTTTTGTTTGGCTCTGGAGTTGAAGGTGGACACGGGGGGCTGGGGTAGTTCTGTGGGACGGGCGGCGGCTCTGGGGAGTGGTTGGCGTTTCGGGTCGAGGCCCTTCTTTTCAGTTCAGTCTGATGAAGGGTCGCCTCTCCAGAGTCGCTGCCTGTCCTGCTGAGTTACTCCAGCTTTATGTCTAGTTTCAGTTTCAGAGTTAAATAAAAAACACAGAGTGCTGGAGAAACTCAGCGGGCTAGGCGGCATCTGTGGAGGGAATGGTTTAGGAGTTGTTTCGGGCCAGGGTTCTCCTTCAATAGGAAGGAAATGCAGATCAAAGATACTAGAGCGGATACTAGTACCTTTGCTGCAGATCAGGCATGATATTCTTCCGATTTAAATTGGAATTCCGATTTTATTGTTTACCTATTTGTCAATTTTTTGTGCCCGATTATTTGGCAGCCAATCAACCGCAGTCTCTAAGGGAGTTGCGTCCAATCACCGACCAGCTTCCATTAAAATTCCCGTCCAATCAACAAATCAGTCTTCTCCCGTCAAATCAGCCGCTGTCTCCAAGGGCACTGTGTCCAATCACATAATGCGCTGGTCACTCGGCGGCCAATCAGGCACAGTCTCTGAGGGGGCGTTGTGACCAATCACCGACCAGCTTCCCTTAAAATTCCCCTCCAATCAGCCACTGTCTCCAAGGGCATTGTGTCCAATCACATAATGCACTGGTCACTCAGCGGCCAAATACAAATACACAATAAACAAGTTATGCATTATTGTACTCTTACATGGGTATGACCGCACATTAAAAAAAATCCCCCCCCCCCTCCCCCACCCCCACCCCACTTCCTTCCCAACCTCAGCCTCACAGGCCTTAACGTACCCCTAGTTCCTAAAATCCATTTCCATCACTGCCCAGCACCTTTCTGGTGAATTGCTTGCTACATCTGAGAACTGGTGCCTAGAACTGACTACAGAAGTATAAATGGGATTAAAAGATATATTTTACCTTTGATAAAATCCAATGTTACATTGGTCTTTAAAACTATTTTCAATCTATCTTTGGGCTATTTTGTTTCTGACTCCTTAAATCCCTCTGAATCTCCAATTAACTCAGCTTCTGGCTATTTGGAAAATACTGTAATTTATCATCCCCAAATTAGATAAACACACACTGCCAGTGCAGAAATGCAGCTGCCAGGGTATTGTCCACTCACTTGTCCAACAAATGCCCCTTTGCAACACTTTACACCCACCTCCACTTTTTAATGTATCAACTAAATGTGGTACCAGAGAATCTGAGCCAGTGGCTCCAGTCTAATCTTTGACATAAATCCATATGCTTGCCATTGCTTCACATCTCTTGTAAACTGTGGTTAACAAATCTCTATCAACCTCAGGGTTAAAATTAGTATCCGATTAAACAGAATTTACTTTTTCCAAAACCAAATTCCAAACTTCTAACACTCTTTCTGTGTTGAAATCTTTGTTCGCGTCAATCTCGTAATTCTAACTCTGCACTTAAACTAAGGCCCCTGGCATAATCTGACATGTAGCAGAAATTATTTCATCTTTCATATCGATTCTCTTTAATATGGTGAAAATGTTAATATCTTTTCAAATCTGCTAAATTGCAGGAGAATCAAAAAACATAATCAGATTTCTCAACCGCAATCTACTTTCTACAACTTAGTGATGCTCTCCTTAAATCATGCTTACAAGGTGTTCACTCTGACCTTAATTATAGGCTCTAATAATGTATATAATTTGCAGGTGTTGCCTGCTGTTAGGAATACAAATGGGATGTTAATTGTAATTGCAAGAAGGTTCCTGATTAAAGCAAAGCTGTGGCAAATTGTGCAGCACTGTGGTGAGACCATAATTAGTTATAATGTCAGAGTGATACAGCATGGAAACAGGCCCTTCGGCCCAACTTGCCCACACCAGCCAGCTACACTAGTCCCACCTGCCCGCATTTGGCCCATATCCCTCCAAACCTGTCCTATACATGTACCTGTCTAACTGTTTCTTAAACAATGGGAAAGTCCATGCCTCAACTACCTCCTCTGGCAGCTTGTTTCATACACCCACCACCCTTTGTGTGGAAAAAGTTACCCCTCAGATTCCTATTAAATCTTTTCACCTTAACCCTATGTCCTCTGGTCCTCGATTCACCTATGGGCAAAATACTCTGTATATCTACCCGATCTATTCCTCTCATGATTTTATACACCTCTATAAGATCACCAAGTGCAGTATGTGTACCATTTTGGTTTCCTTGCTAAAGGAAAGTTCATGAGATTGACAACATTGGCAAAGGCTATGACCCAGATTAAAATAAGCATATATTCTCTGGAATTTAGAAGAATAAGTGGCAGTACAGTGGCTCAGCTGGTGAAGCTGATGCCTCACAGTGCCCAAGACCGAGGTTCAATCCTGACCTTGGGTGCTGTCTGTGTGGAGTTTGCACGCTCTCCCTGTGATCACTTGGTTTTCCTCTGGGTGCCCCAGTTTCTTCCCACATCCCATATCAATGTTTGCCAATCAATATTCCCATTTTATGATATTGGCGAGCTTATAATGTTGAAGTTCATTACATATTAGAAGAATTGTGAGCAAATTAAGTAGATTTCTACAATTCCCATTTTGGGAATATGGTAACAAAGAAAAGAAGCAGGTGAAGCCAAGTAAATTGGGGATGATTAATGATAAACTGGTCATTCCCTCCCCTCCTCTTTCAGCTTTCCATGAAGATGTGGGGCACTTGTTCATCTCCATCAATGGGCACTCGTCTTCTCACAGCACCTTCCATTGCAACCAAAGGAGTTGCAATGCCTTCACTTGTAACTCTTCCCTGCTGGTTGTTCAGGATTCCAAACACTTCTTCTGAGAGAACAGTGATTGACATTTACTCCTTACATTTGAGCGCACGGCATTCATTGCTCTCAATGTGGTCTCCTCTGCAATGGGGAAACAAATATATTAGGTATCCACTTTGCAAAGAACCTTTGTCTGCCTGCTAGGGTCTCCTTAAGAATCCAATTCCTGTCACTCTACTTTTTCGTTGCATTCCACCCTCTCTGAATTTGGCATCTTACACTGTTCCAAAAAAAGCGCCATATAAATTCAAGGCCCAGAACCTTAACTTCTGGCATGGCACATTACAACCTTCAGGACTCAACAGCAAATTTCAGCAATTTTAGACTAGTAACCAATCCAATCCTGCCTCTCACATTTCTAGCATTCAGTTTTTTCTTCTCCTCGGTTATTTCAGATTTCAATCATCATCTCTTATTTACTCTTGTAGACATACTTTTACTGTCCTCTTGTCAGCCAGCGCAGTCATACATTATGAAAATAGGCCTTTTGGTTCAACTCACCATGCCAACCATGGTGCCCCATCCAAGCTAGTCCCATTACCTCGTGTTTACATCTCTCCTTTCAAGTCTTCACCCCATCATATACCTTCCCCTTCCTTCTCGCCATTCTATCATCTTTTTCTCTGCAGTTTGAAGTGTTTATTTTCAAATTTTCTAGTTTTGATGGAAGGCTTTCTGGGATTAGTCATTTGGGGGTAAATTTATTTGCGACAAGTGAGAGTCTTCTCTGATATACTGTGCAAAACCAACATCATCTGTGATCACAACGGGAGAATAAATGGCCCCTTGGTTTGAGCAGTCTAAAACCCAGTGACAATCTCACATCAAAAGTAAGTCACATAGAAATGAAATGAGAAGTAATATTTTACACTCAAAGGGTTGTGAATCCTCTACCCTTGTGAGCTGTGGACTTCATTGACAGCATTTTAAATAATAAAGAAATCAAGGGAGATGGAATTCGAGCTGAATTACTTCAGCCAATATCTTCTTGAAAGGCTGAGCAGGATCAAGAATACAAATGGCACACTCCCATTCCTAATTCTTATGCTCTTGTCTTAATTGCATTCCCACAGGTTCAGATCCGCACAGGATATTCCAGATGTAATCTTGGATGCCTTTAATAATTTCAGTAAGACATCTTTACTATTTCACTCAGTTTCTCTAGTAGTAAAGGTGAATTGCTTTCTGACCTGAACATTAACTTTCAAAGCTTTGCGATCGAAACCATGCAGATCCCCCTAAGCATCATGCCTTTTCAATCTCCTTAAAAAAAAGACTGCCTTTCAGTTTTCCCTGTCAAATAGATAACCACACATTTTTCCACAAGATATTCAATGTTCCATATTAATTCAGCCTGCTCCATCTCCTTTCATTTTCTTCACAACTCACAATGCCATTATCTTAGTATAATCAACAAACACAGATATATGACACAAAATGCTGGAGTAACTCAGCGGGCCGGGCAGCATACCTGGAGGAATAGGATGGGTGACATTTCGAGTTGGTGCCCTTCTTTAGACACAAATATATGACTCCTGGTTGCCTTGATATAGGTTAAGAGCAGCCTAGTCCTTCAGTGTTGTAATAACCAAAACCTCCCCCACCAAAGTGGAACCCATCTATTTCTACACTGTTTCTTGCCAGTTGGGGCACCACAATGGCGCATCGGTACAGTTGCTGCCTTGCTGTGCCAGAGATCCAGGTGCAAGCCTGATCATGGGTGCTGTCTGTGTGGAGTTTCTCCCTGGGACAGTGGATTTTCTCCAGGTGCTCTGGTTCCCTTCCACACTCCAAAGGCATACAGGTTTGTAGGTTAATTGGCTACGGTAAAAATTGTAAATTGTCCCTAGTATGTAGGATAGTGTTAGTGTACAGGGTGATTGCTGGTCGGTGCAGATTCGGTATGCCGAAGGGCCTGTTTACATGCTGTACCTCTAAAACTAAAAACATGGCCAATCTTCAAAAACACCAGTACATTATTGAATTTGAGTTTAGTTTATTGTTACGTGTACTGAGGTACAATGAAAAGCTTTTGTTGCGTGCTAACCAGTCAGGGAAAAGACAATACATCATTACAATCGAGTAATTCACTGTGTACATATACGTGATCAAGGGAATAACGTGATTAACGTTTAGTGCAAGATAAAGCCAGTAAAGTCAGATCAAAGATAGTTCGAGGTTCTCCAATGAGGTAGATAGTAGTTCAGGACTGCTCTCTAGTTGTGATAGGATGGTTCATTTGGAAAGAAACTGTCCCTAAATCTGGAGGTGTGCGTTTTCATACTTCTATACCTTTTGCATGATGGGAGAGGGGAGAAGAGGGAGTCATCCTTGATTATGCTGCTGGCCTTGTCGAGGCAGCGTGAGGTATAAATGGAATCAATGGAAGGGAGGTTGGTTTGTGTGATGGTCTGGGCTGCTTCCACAATTCTTTGCAATTTCTTGCGGTCTTGGATGGAGCTATTACCAAACCATGCTGTGATGCATCTGATAAAATGCTTTCAATGGTGCACCTGTAGAAGTTGTTGAGAGTTGTATGGGACATACCAAACTTCCTTAGCCTTCTGAGGAAGTATAGTCGTTGCTGTGCTATCTTGGACATTGCTTCAATATGGGTGGGTGGTCCAGGAGAGACGTTGTTGGTGATATAAGGAATTTGAAGTTTTACTTTGGCGCCATCAATGTGTACTGCTACGCTTCCTGAAGTTGAATATTATCTCCTTTGTCTTGTTGACATTGAGAGGAAGGTTGTTGCCTCAACACCAGGCCAGGGAGATGGCCTCGTCCGTGGACCTGTTGTGGTCAAGCCTGCTTGGTATATTGGATTTAATGCGTTTCATAAATAGCCTCTCAAAACATTTCATGATGGTGGATGCCAAGGCCACTGGTCAATAGTCGTACACCTCCCATGCTCTGATGTAATTAATTAACCTTATGTATACACTTATTGAAGCAATCTTTGCATGCTGGTCCTTGAAGTGGATCTACTATCATTCATTACAATCGCTCCACTCTTTAAAATATTTATTTCCGCTGAGCAGAAGAAGATTAATAGAGAAAATCTTGCCTTGCAGACATTGAGTGTACGCCACATTATTTTACGTGCTACAGTGAAAGTGCAAACAATGTCTTGTTAGCCCTTGCTGTCTCCTCCCCTTCCTATCTCCCCCTCAGCCCTCGGGCTCCTCCTCCTCCTTTTTCCTTTCTTCTCCCCGCCCCCCCCCCCCACCCCCCATCAGTCTGAAGAAGGGTTTTGGCCCGAAACGTTGCCTATTTCCTTCGCTCCACAGATGCTGCTGCACCCGCTGAGTTTCTCCAGCTTTTTTGTGTACCTTCGATTTTCTAGCATCTGCAGTTCCTTCTTAAACACTCTTGCTACTCAGTCTCTGGTTGTATGCAAATGTAACCATTGTCTGCTTACTGAAGTCTGTCAATGTATTTCTGAAGTGCCCTCTGCATAGTTTAAACAGTTTCACATTAATTCTGAAGGTTCGCTTCACACTGATGTAAACCTAACGGACCTTATTTCCAAATTTTTCTCTCCTTTTTTTTTGCAAATGGTGGGATTAAATCACATTTATAACCATTCATTCTGCAGAAAAAATTCTATAATCAATGGAATTTAAAAAATGGCAAATCATTGCATCCATATCTCCATTTGACCTACTTTCAAAACCGTATGGGTAGGACATCAGGTCCTAGGACCCATTAGTCCGCAACCCCATTATCAATTTGGTATCGAATGATTGATTGATTGAAAGAAACAGCAAGGAAACAGCCCCATTACTAATTTGTTAGTGATTAATTGAATGATACCGCAAAAGCACGTTTGGGCATTTAGGTTAATTGGCCTCAGTAAATTCCCTCTCGTGTGGAGGAAGTGGATGCAAAAATGGGAAAGCACAGAACTTGTGTGAACAGGTGATTGATGAACGGCCTAAACTCAGAGGGCTGAAAGACCACACAAACAGCGTTTGAGGTCAGGATTAACCCTGGGTCTCTGGCAATGTGTGGTTCTATCAGCTGCGGAGCTGTGCTGTCCTTAATTAATTATAAAAGGTTATCAATGATAATTTATTTTCGCTCATTTACTGTTGTTCTCTTTCTTTAGGAGGTTGGCTGCATCTTTATATATGAAATCAGACACAGAATATTTAAATTAATATCTCAATTGTTTCCTTATTCTCAAATCTAATTTTATCTGTCTCAGTTTATGGGCATCTATATTAACTTTACCCAACTTTTTTTTGCAAATCTGTACAAGTGTATGTATTGCACCTTCATTGTCTATCAGGCTTTCCCCAGCCAACATTTAAAAACATATGATAAATAATAGACAATAGGTGCAGGAGTAGGCCATTCGTCCCTTCAAGCTGTGATCATGGCTGAGCATCCACAATCAGTACCCCTTTCCTGCCTTCTCCACATATCCCCTGACTCTGCTATCTTTAAGAGCTCTATCTAACTCTCTCTTGAAAGCATCCAGAGAATTATCCTCCACTGCCTTCTGAGGCAGAGAATTCCACAGATTCACAATCCTCTGTGTGAAAAAGTGTTTCCTCATCTACGTTCTAAATGTGGATTAAGATAAGTGAAGCCCAAAGGGGAGATTTCAACTATATACGGAAAAGCTGGAGGGAAAAAAACTGCTGTGGAAGATAAGACATTTATTGGTGGGGAGAAAGATGGAGGATGAGAGGAAGATTAACCAAAGCAATAAAAAAAACTCGTAAAGATTTATAAAAATAAATCAGAGGGAAAGGACAGAGGATAAGGAAGGATTAGCATTTATAGTGAGGTTCACACCCCAGGATATCCCTACTAGAAAACCAATTAATTATTTTTCAAACTGTAGCCACTAAAATAGTCAGAAGGAAACAGCCTAAGGTGAGCGTGTTACCATGGAGAAGGGAACTGTGCCGTCAAGAGAGAGTGCAGACAACCTCCATCAGATGCATAAGAGATGATGATGAGGGAGCCAATAAGATCCGGGTGGTCAGTCAACACATGAAGCTGCTCGACCCCAGCAATGCTCCAGCCACGCAATGCCGGCCGGACAGGGCAACTATACGTGAGAGCACTGAGTTGTGGCACGGCTGGCCTCAGCCCACCGATATCATCTCTCACAAGCAGCCTCTCCACACTGGCATTGCAGGGTGGGGGCGTGGAGTCCATTTCTGGGCATGGATTCAAAATAGGTTGCGGGCACACAGGTCCCTGGGGCATTGTTTAAAAAAAAGGGTGGGCCATATCCCCCCGGCTGGAGGGGCAAGTTAATCAAGTAACAAATCGATGCATGAAGGAACACAATAAAACAAAGGATGGAAACATAGAAATGGGTGCAGGAGTAGGCCATTCGGTCCAAGCCAGCACCGCCATTCAATATGATCGTGGCTGATCATCCAGTACCCCGTTCTCGCTTTTTCCCAAATTTCCCCTTGATTCCCTTAGCCCTAACAGCAAAATCCAAGTCTCTCTTGATAGATGATGACAGCAGAGGAAATAAGGTGTTCCGATTTTTGTTCAAGGTCTACGGAATGAGAATAAGAAAACCTGTCACTCGATGTGCTGCTGCATTGCAAACAGCACTGAGTTAATGATACTGTCAGATTTAACACCAGGGAAATCGGGTGCAAGCGCCCCTGGCTCAGAGCTCGCTGAAGGTGTGAAGACTGATTCTATGTGGAAATCTCGCCAAATGAGTGTGCGAGTGCGCTCCGGGAGGTGGCAAGGGTGCACTGTCCCCGGATAAGGACGACGAGCCGACGACACGTCTCCCGGACGCCCCGAGGTTCGCACTGACGGGCGGGGCGGGGCGGGGCGATGCAAAGGGAGCGGCCGCAGAGCGGGTTGGTTCCCCGGGCGTGGGGTGAGCGCTGGGCTGACGAGTGGGAGCCTTGGGACCGCCCACAGCCGGAGAGCGGCAACTCACCTCGCAGGGAGGGAGCGAGGGAGGGACAACGGGCGGGAGAGGTGGTCCTTGTGGTGGGCAGTGGTACGGAGCAATGAATGGGCGAGAGCTGGAACAAATTAAATAATAGTTGGCAGTGGTCAACCGTGCAATGCCTTCTCTCCGACGGCAACATCCTCTCTCGATGCACCCCACCCCCACCGTGATCCCTCCGCTCTACCACTACCTTTTAACCCAGACTCGCATCTTTTTTTAACATATTTTTCATTAATTTGTTCTATCTCTATATGTATATGACTCAGTCTGGAGAAGGGTGTCGTACCGAAACGTCACCTATTGCTTTTTTTCCAGAGATGCTGCCTGACTTACGGAGTGATTGCAGCACGCTGCCTTTCATTTCAATGTCTTATTTTCATTTTGAGAGAGTCGGGTTGCTTAGTAACAGCAAATTTGGTTTTGGGTGGGGTTAACACTTCGAATTTGTTACAAAGTGATTTTAAATTTAAAATTACGAAGGAAAATAGTCATGTTATTTTTTAATCTATTATATGGGTTAAATGAGTTTGGTCTCACGGCAGAGTCAGCACCGCCTCGCTGAGGTGGGTGTTTCTGTCCACTGAACCCAGCTGAGATTTCCAGGCACCGTTCTCAGCCCCAGCTTCGATCACTTTCGATCAGATAAATCAATCACTGTTGTTTAACCCAACTAAGAGCGGGTTCCAGACTCGCGGTGAGAGCAGAGCAGTTGCGATCCTCAACACATCACCCATGATCAGCCCCGAGGGCTCCTTGGATTTGCTTGGGTCTGTGTAAACCAAACACTTGGGGGTTTTGATCGGTGAAGAACAAGTCGCGACTTAAATCACCGAGCGGCCCCCGTCAATCTCAGTACCCGCACCCACGGAGAAATATTACACCAACACCTTTTTTACATTGTGTTTCAAAATATTTTTATTATCCATTTTAGTATTGTATATAAACAGTTGTATTCACAATGCGCGCTGGTTAATCTATGCGACAGACAGTGCGCTTGGTGGCTCAGACGCCGTGCTGTGTGAGTGGGAATATCTTTCCCTTCACTGACACTGGACAAAGCAGAACCTGAAGTGGAGAGACGGTTGTTTAGTCCGCGTGGCTGTCTGAGAGAGGGGCTTAAAATCATTGCAACCCCGATCATGCCTTGCACTGGTTCAAGAACGGGAAGCAAAGGCAGGGAGAGGCAGTCCCGGGACACCGTGCTCTGCCCGGTACCGGGTCACGGACAGCGGCGCGTCTTAAAAGAGTTTTGGGCGAGAGACTATGTTCCGAACACCTGTTAATAAATTAGAAACACTTTGCGCCTTAATGGCTTATTTATAAATCGTGGAACTTTAATACAATTTATCAGCTATACAAACAGTAGTCCCAGAGCAAGTTAAAAAAATACACCACAGCGCAGACACAGAGGTGTTGCAGTCCCCCTTGTTTTAGCCCTCGAAGGCTAACAGCATGAACTTGCAGAGGGATCCCCACTTTTCGCTGCAATTCTCGGCGGTTATTTGCTCAATGTCGGGACGCTCGCCCCCCTCTGTGGCATCTGAGGCTTTCGGATCCTTCTGGTCGGCAGCGGCCGCGGGCAACAGGCTGGAGCGGCTCATTTTCATTAGCGCCGCCTTTGTGCTTTTGCACAAGTTTGCTTTCAGCACCGCCGACGGGTCGCTGCAGTCTGCCTTTCTCTTCAGTGCCCTGGTGACTTGTTTCCAGTAGGTCTTTACATTGCTACCGTACTTCTGGCAGGTCGACGGATGCCCCGTGAACTCACACCAGTAATCGCTGTGATCTTTTTTGCAATCAAGGCGCAGGTTCCTCTCGCCGGTCTCTTCCCCTCGCAATGTCCACTTGCACTCCTCCTTGTTTTTGCCCACGATTTTACCAGATTTTGGAGCCGAGCCTTTGCGCTCTTGCTTCCTCCCTTCGACTGGAGATGCCTGTGCCTTCCTGTGGTCATCTCCGTCCCGGGACTCCCCTCGGTTGCGCCCTTTGCCTTTCCTCCGCTTCGCCTCCTTATCGTGGGCACAGGCCAGGAGACACTGCGTGACGAACAGGAACAGCAGGAGCAAGCCAACTCTCGCCAACTTCATTCTGATGTCTCCGGGGAAAGGGGCAACTGGAACTTGAAGACAGAAGAAAACCTTTTTAGTGGTTTTATTATAAATCAAGATACCCGCGCGAGATCGGTGGTTAAAACACGGCTCGGCAAAGTAAAATAAGCAGCGTGGTTGGTGCCCGTACCTTAGAGGCTGCGCTTTCAGATGCCGTTGACAGGCAGGTCCCGCCGTTACTGGCGACAGCCTCGGTCCTTCGCCATTTATACGTTTGAGCGACGCCTACGTTGGGTGGGGCATCTCGGAGGATCAACCCGGAGAATACCTCAAGTCAGCCTGACGCAGGTCCAGGCCACCACACCTTGCAGGTTTGAGCAGCGCTGCTGCCCAAAAGTGATGGCACCCGCTGTCCATTGAGCCGCAAGCGGCCACAAGCGGCTGTGGACAGCGACCCGTGACCGTCGCCCCCAAGATGCCCACCTCTCCCTGTTACTTAATCAGCGGCCAACTCCATGAATTAGAGTCACCGCGCTTCCAAGTCCATTCCTTGAGCAAAACACTTTGGACGATTTCCTCCTGGGATGTGTATTATACAGCACAGGTAGTTTGTTGTAACATTTCTATAGTTGAGCCAATGTATGGAGCAAAATCGGATGCGACGCGCAACGGGCGGCTGATCGGCCAGCGCTACTTTTGTTTGCGCCCGGTGAGAAACTGGCATCGATGCCCCGCATTAACGTCCCATTCTCCCATTCAAGTGGGGAGTCGGCGATGGTTTCAATGGCTGGGAATAAAAGATCGCGGGTCATGGAGTAGTCTGAACCTGGCCGTTGGCTTCATTTGATGACATCTTTTACTTGGGATCAGGATTAATGGGAAGTGCCACCTGCATTTTTGGCGTAATTGGAATATATTCACATCCCTGTGGTCATCTCCGTCCCGGGACTCCCCTCGGCTGCGCCCTTTGTCTTTCCTTCGCTTCACCTGCTTATCGTGGGCACCGGCCAGGAGACACTGCGTGACGAACAGGAACAGCAGGAGTAAGCCAACTCTCGCCAACTTCATTCTGATGTCTCCCGGGAAAGGGGCAACTGGAACCTTGCAGCTGCGGCTCGCCTGCAGTCCGTTTGTCTTTTCTTTTTTTGTTTTCTTTTGTCCCGTTTTTACAGTTTATTTCGGTTTATTTAGTTGTGTGTGTGTGTGTGGGGGGGTGGGTGGGTGTAACATGTTCTTTGACTTCCTTCGGGGGGGGGGGGGGTGCGACCTTTCTTGCCGTTTCCCCGTCTCCGTGCCGGTCTGCGCTGAGACCTATCGCGGACCTGGCGGCCACCAACTGCGACCGACCTCGAGGCTGCGGAGGCAGAGCCAGGACTTACCAACTTCAGGGCTGTGGTTGCGGGGCGACCCAACTTCCGACCCGACTTTGGAGCCTCGGAGGCTCGGCCGCGGGCCAGTGGACGACATCGTCGGGAGCTCACATGTTGGTGACCTGTTTTTCCGGAGCTCCCGCAACTACATCTGCGTCCGCTGGACTGGAGGGCGGCAGCTCCGGCAGCTTCAACCGCCCCGGGCCGCGGAGTTTGAACCGGCCCGTTTGCGGAGCTTGGATTCAGCCGCGGGACTTGCACAACATCACCCGGCGGGGTCGCAATATCGGAGGCTTGGATTGCCTCAGCGCAGAGGGAGAGCAAGGAGGGAAGAGACAATGACTTATGGGACTTTAAACTGTGTTTAGTGTTTGTTTTGTTATTATTCTATGTTATGACTGCAGGCTAAACTATTTCGTTGCACTGAAAAGTGCAATGACAATTTTTAAAAAAAAATTGAATCCTAAATGACTTAGTTCAACGGAGGCCCTGCCCTCCATATAAATGCAGAGAATAGGATTGTCAATAAACAATATGTTATGGCCCTCAGTAACAGGGAGAAAAATCTTGTCCACGATAAATCCCGCTTGGTTTCCTTTTTGTGTTTTGGAGTGATAGTGATCTGTGCTCTGGCCTTCTGCGGACGCTGAAGTTCGCTGAGTACTGTAGTGAAATCTAGTTGAGTGTGAAGCAGGACGCTTGTGCAGTTAAACGCGTTAGTTAAGTAAGTATGCTGGGCTGTGCTCCGAGCTGGGGACTAGTTGCTGAAGCAAGAATCGCCGCGTTGAGCATCTACCTCCCTCTCCTCCGGGCGCACAAACTTCACCCGGTTAAAAACTTGATCCGGTGACGGTGCATTAAAATTTCCATTTGCGCCCAACTCTCGGTGTCGGACTTTGCACCAGGACTTGTTTTTGTCGTTTCAGGAGCGCGGCAGAAAGCTTATGGCTTGTGCCGTTCTGCGCAACGGACATTGGCGCATGTTCACGACTGAGACCTCCGAAGAGGAGCCTAAGGGCAGGTCGGGGCGATCATCACCTTTACATTCAATAGACAATAGGTGCAGGAGTAGGCCATTCGGCCCTTCGAGCCAGCACCGCCATTCACTGTGATCATGGCTGATCATCCACAATCAGTACCCCGTTCCTGCCTTCGCCCAATATCCCCTGACTCTGCTATCTTTAAGAGCCCTATTTAGCTCTCTTGAAAGTATCCAGAGAACCTGCCTCCAACGCCCTCTGAGGCAGAGAATTCCACAGAATCACAACTCTCTGTGAAAAAAGTGTTTCCTCGTCTCTGTTCTAAATGGCTTACCACTTATTCTTAAACTGTGGCCCATGGTTCTGGACTCCCCCCAACATCGGGAACATGTTTCCTGCCTCTAGCGTGTCAAAACATAGAAAATAGGTGCAGGAGTAGGCCATTCGGCCCTTCGAGCCTGCACCGCCATTCAATATGATCATGGCTGATCATCCGACTCAGTATCCTGTAACTGCCTTCTCTCCATACACCCTGATCCCTTTAGCCACAAGGGCCACATCTAACTCCCTCTTAAATATAGCCAATGAACTGGCCTCAACTACCTTCTGTGGCAGAGAATTCCACAGATTCACCATTCTCTGTGTAAAAAACGTTATTCTCATCTCAGTCCTAAAAGATGTCCCCTTTATCCTTAAACTGTGACCCCTTGTTCTGGACTTCCCCAACATCGGGAACAATCTTCCTGCATCTAGCCTGTCCAACCCCTTAAGAATTTTGTAAGTGTCTATAAGATCCCCCCTAAATCTTCTAAATTCTAGCGAGTACAAGCCGAGTCTATCCAGTCTTTCTTCATATGAAAGTCCTGACATCCCAGGAATCAGTCTGGTGAACCTTCTCTGTACTCCCTCTACGGCAAGAATGTCTTTCCTCAGATTTGGAGACCAAAACTGTACACAATACCCCAGGTGTGGTCTCACCAAGACCCTGTGCAACTGCAGTAGAACCTCCCTGCTCCTATACTCAAATCCTTTTGCTATGAATGCTAACATACCATTCGCTTTCTTCACTGCCTGCTGCAACTGCATGCCTACTTTCATTGACTGATGAACAAGGACCCCCCAGATCCCGTTTTACTTCCCCTTTTCCGAACTTGACACCATTTAGACTATAATATGCCTTCCTGTTTTTGCTACCAAAGTGGATCACCTCACATTTATCCATATTAAACTGCATCTGCCTTGCATCTGCCCACTCACCCAACCTGTCCAAGTCACCCTACATTCTCATATAGCATCCTCCTCACAATTCACACTGCTAATGTTATTTTGAATCCCTTCATCTAAATCATTGATGTATATTGTAAATAGCTGTGGTCCCAGCACCGAGCCTTGTGGCACTCCACTAGTCACTGCCTGCCATTCTGAAAGGTTAATCCCTACTCTTTGTTTCCTGTCTGCCAACCAATTTTCTATCCACGTCAGCATAGATAGGGAAGCGAATTCGCAATTCACTTCAAAGACAGGGAAGCGAATTGCAGATTATTCCATGATTGGACAAAGGCACACGATTGAGTATAGGAGTAAAGTGGTCCTTCTGCAGTTGTACAGTTCCCTGGTGAGACCACATCTGGAGTATTGTGTGCAGTTTTGGTCTCCTAATTTGAGGAAGGACATCCTTGCTATTGAGGCAGTGCAGCCTAGGTTCACAAGGTTAATTCCCGGGATGGCGGGACTGTCATATGTGGAAAGATTGGAAAGACTAGGCTTGTATTCAGTGGAATTTACAAGGATGAGGCGGGATCTTATTGAAACGTCTAAAATTATAAAAGGACTGTACAAGCTAGATGCAGGAAAAACTTTCCCAATGATGGAGGAGTCCAGAACCAGGGACCACAGTCTATGAATAAAGGAGAGGCCATTTAAAACTGAGATGGGAAAAAACTTTTCACCCAGAGATTTGTGAATTTGTGGAATTCTCTGCCATAGAAGCCTGTAGAGGCCAATTCACTGGATGAATTTAAAAGAGAGTTAGATAGAGTTCTCGGGGCTTGCGGAATCAAGGGATATGGGGAGAGGGCAGGCATGGGTTACTGAATGTGGATGATCAGCCATGATCACAATGAATGGTGACTCAAAGGGCCAAATAGCCTCCTCCTGCATCTATTTTCTATGTTTCTATAATTGCGTCCAGCCCCATGCAGTTCTAAATGCATGGTTGTTGCCTGTCATGGTTTAAATGCTTACAGGACAACACATACTCAATCCTTCTGGGCAGTGATAGATTCAAAAAGAACATCAAATACAAACTAATTTTACTAATAACCCGTACTATCTCATCGTGTACTGGCTGCATCCCAGGTGAGTTTCCCTTCAATTCACTCGCCAAAGGTCTCCCTGCATTTTTAAACCTTCTGTCCGCACGCTCTGCCATCCCCCATTCACCTCCAAGGGTGATGCTGAACTTCCATTTGCCAGTTCTCATGGTGCGTGATGTGGACTGAAACGTCGACCAACTCTTGATTACAGCTTCTGTAACCTATTGTCCCAATTCCATTTCTGCCCTTCTATAGATGCTCTTCGAAATGCCTTTCCCACCGGTTGCTGACAGCAGGATTTTCAAAGTCACAAATATGAAGAAAAATGCTGGGAACACTGATGTTTCGGGCAGTATCTGCGAAGAGAGAACCCGAGTTAACGTTTAAGGGTACAGAGTGCTGGACGAACTCAGCGACTCGGGCAACATCGGACTGAGAGTATGAAGAAAGGTCTGACCCAAAACATCACCTATCCATGCTCATCAGAGATGCTGCCTAGCCCGTTGAGTTACTCCAGCATTCTGTGTCTTTTTTTTGTAAACAAGCATCAGCTTGTTTCTACGTCTAATGTTTAAGGGCAATTGCCTTTTATCTGGAATGGAAAAAGTTAGAATTCAAACATGTTGTATGGATGCTGGGCAAGGCGGAGGAAACAGGTGACAGAGGGAAGAACAAGAAAGAGAATAACACACGAAAGGCGATGGCACGGCTGTGAATGGATAGCAAAGATTGGTCGCAGCCCAGGCCATCTGTGCAGGGATGGTGTTAGAGGGAGATTACCAATGAGAAAACACTCGCTGGAACTTGAAATATGAAGCACTGCATCTGCTCGATGGCTGAAATAAAGGAAAAGGTTACAGACACACAGCTGCGCTTCCCCCCCCCCCCCCCCCCCCCCCCCCCCCCATTGAGCCCAAGTGTCTGAGAGGCGATCTTATAGATGCTTATTAAATCAAGAAAGGCGAATGCATAAGGAAAAGTAGTCTTTTTCCTAGGGTAGGGAAGTCGAAAACGAAAGGACATAGTTTAAAGTGAGAGAGGAGCCACAAGCAGCAGTATTATCACACAGAGGGTGACAGATATATGGAGCAAGCAGCCAGGGAAAGTGATGGCGTCAGGTATAATTCCAACCTTTCAAATGCATTTGGACAAATACATGGCTGGGAAAGGTTTAGTGGGATACTAGACCAAGTGGGACCATTGGGTTCCTGTCACACGGGAAGGCTGGTCACCGAACTTCTTTCCCCTCCCCCACTCCCTCCATCACATCTCCCTCCCTCTCATTTCCCCTGCCATCAGTCCCTCCCTCCATAACCCCCCTCCCCTCCCTACCCCCTTGACGTCACTGTGAGGTGGAAGCTGCTGTGTATTTGAAAAGTTTTTTTAATGCAAATAAGATCCCATTGTGATGTAATTGTGGGGTGAAACACTGCGGATGGGCAGTTTATGTAAATGAGATCCCATCGTGACATCATACGCTGCTAACTGCCAATGCAGATGAAAGAGATTTTTGTCAAATTCGTTTTTGTAAAGTTTAAAATGTGATAACTTGTAAAATATTCAATCAATCTGAACGAAACTTGATACACCACACCACAGGACAATGGTGAGCAAGGTGAGTGAGCAAAATTGTAGCGCAATCGTGTACCGTTTTGCCATAATTTCAGGATCGGATCAATCAGACAGACAGACAGGCAGGAGGGAGGCAGACAGATGGATTAAAAATGGGCAAGTAGGCTTCGCTCAGGTAGGCAATTGGACATGATACGATAGGTGCGGAGCCATAGGTGTGGACAAAAGATTGGCCGGTGTTTCTACAGAGGTAAAAAATTAGTTAACATTACAGCGTGGAAACCAGTTCTTATCAGACGGGCTCTTTAATAATACTTTGAATTTAAACTGAGCTCTGGGGATTGCATCATGCCCAGTCAAGATGCAATGCTGTTCCCGAATATTGAACAGTGCTAGAAGCCAAAGACAGAGGTTGAGTGGGAGTGGAATGGTGGAATTAAGTGACTCTCACCAAGAAGCTCAGGTGGTCTGCTACACAGTCACTTCATATGCATATGGTTTCAGCAGAGGGGCCAAAACCATGACCGCAGGCTGTGACCACTAAATTGGAAGAGCTCACTGCTTCACCTGGAAAAAGGAGTGAATGTTGCTGGAAATGGACGTGTGATCCTTGGAAATGCAAATGAAACTGCCTCCTGAATGCCGAAGGAGGGAAAACCAGGACTGGCTGTCATGGAGGATGGTTCATTTGGCTGGAACCTGAAGACAGGAGAAAGGTTAGCCTTGTTCTAGCTATGAAGAGAAACTGAGGTGAAATTTGGGAATTGGAACAAATGCAGTTGAGAGCGTTGTCAATTCTGATGAGATGAGACAATGGTTACTGAAAAGGAGGACTTCTTAGCAATACTGATGTGGAACATTGACAGTCAGAACCTTTTTCCCAGGGTGGAAATACCAAAAACTAGAGGGGCGTAGCTTGAAGGTGAGTGGTGGTTAAAGTTTAAAAGGAGATGTAGGGGACAAGGTTTTCACACAGAATGTGAAGGGTGCCTGGAATGCGTTGTGTTTGTTACTCCTGTCTGTATGAAATACTGTTACTACAGTATCAACCCTAATTATGGCTGCTTCACCCTAACACAGTATCTCATCTTTTTTAAACTGCCAATATTAGCCCCACCTAAAAAAAACAATTTATCTCATATATCAAACCTACCGTTTCTCTTTGAAATTATGTGATCAATGATATCCCAAACCTCCCACTTCTGCATTATTTGATAACTTCCCCGCCTTGGTTCTGCTGGTCATTACTTTTTTCTTGGGATTGAAGATGGCTTACTTCTGGTTACCCCAGGGGCACTGTGAGAGCAGTGGGGGAGGTGCTGGCTGAGAGTAAAGCTAAGTGAGTGGACTGCAATGTGCTCTGTGCCATCAATCCCTTGCCAAGGGCCTTCGTTTGCTCCTGATTTGGAAGTTCTCAATCTCACCCCAAAAGCTATCTTCATCTTGAGCAATTGCAGCCTTGAGATTCTCAGCAGTTGGTGTAAATATTGCATAGCTTCAAGTCAGCTTTAAACACATCCTTCAGCCTTTCCACTGTCTGCCTTGAAACCTATTCCTATGGCAAAGTTCAGTGCAAGTGCAAGTCTAACTGGCTAATCGCAACTGGCTCCCCAGCATTGGGAATGTACGGTGCCCTCCATAATGTTTGGGACAAAGACCCATCATTTATTTATTTGCCTCTGTTTTCCACAAGTTGAGATTTGTAATAGAAAAACAATCACATGTGGTTAAAGTGCACATTGTCAGATTTTATTAAAAGGTAATTTTATACATTTTGATTTCACCAATTAGAAATTACAGCTGTGTTTATACATAGTCCCCCATTTCAGGGCACCATAATGATCGGGACAGATGACTTCACAGGTGTTTGTAATTGCTCAGGTGTGTTTAATTGGCTCCTTCATGCAGGTATAACAGAGCTCGCAGCATCCAGTCTTTCCATCACCTTTGGAAACTTATATTGCTGTTTATCAACATAAGGACCAATGTTGTGCCAATGAAAGTCAAAGAAGCCATTATGAGACTGAGAAATGAGAATAAAACTGTTATAGGCATCAGCTAAACATGAGGCTTACTAAAATCAACTGTTTGGAATATCATTAAGAAGAAAGAGAGCACCGATGAGCTTACTAATTGCAAAGGGGCTGGCAGGCCAAGGAAGACCTCCACAGCTGATGACAGAAGAATTCTCTCTATAATAAAGAAAAATCCCCAAACACCTGTCCAACAGATCAGAAACACTCTTCAGAATTCAGGTGTGGATTTATCAATGACCACTGTCTGCAGAAGACTTCATGAACAGAAATACAGAGGATACACTGCAAGATGCAAACCACTGGTTAGCCGCAAAAATAGATGGCCAGGTTACAGTTTGTTAAGAAGTACTTAAAAGAGCAACCACAGTTCCGGAAAAAGGTCTTGTGGACAGATGAGATGAAGATTAACTTATATCAGAGTGATGGCAAGAGCAAATTATGGAGGAGTGAAGGAACTGCCAAAGCATACCACCTCATCTGTGAAACTCGGTGGTGGGGATGTTATGGCCTGGGCATGTATGGCTGCTGAAGGTACTGGCTCACTTATCTACATTGATGATACAACTGCTGATGGTGGTAGCATCATGGATTCTGAAGTGTATAGACACATCCTATCTGCTCAAGTTCAAACAAATGCCTCAAAACATTGGCCGGCGGTTCATTCTGCAGCAAGACAATGATCCCAAACATACTGCTAAAGCAACAAAGGAGTTTTTCAAAGCTAAAAAATGGTCAATTCTTATGGCTTGAGGAATTACAAACACCTGTGAAGCCATGTGTCCCAAACATTATGGTGCCCTGAAATGGGGGACTATGTATGAACACTGCTGTAATTTCTACATGGTGAAACCAAAATGTATAAAAATGGCCTTTATTAAAATCTGACAATGTGCACTTTAACCACGTGTGATTTGTTTCTATTACAAATCCCAAACTGTGGAATACAGAGGCAAATAAATAAATAATGGGTCTTTGTCCCAAACATTATGGAGGGCACAGTACACCCAGACAACGGCAGTGATTTTATTTCACTTGTTCTTCCAGGGAATTTGCAGAGACAGCACTGGTGTAGGGAAGACCTCCAAGGCATCCTGAATGCCTTTGCAAGGCATACTGAGCCATGGGCCTAGCCTTAAATATCACGAAGACCCAGGTCCTACATCATCTCCATCCAAGAAGCCATCTACCCAGCCCACTATAAAAGTGGTCGACATCACTCTTGAAAACGTTTCCTCAAAAGCTGACATCGACTCTGAGGTCAACCATCGCCTGAGTTGTGCCAGCGGAGCCTACGCCAAACTCAGGAAAAGAGTCTTTGAAGACCGAGACCTAAAGGCTCAAACAAAACTGCTGGTCTACAGAGCCGTTGTCATCTACACCCTGTTGTATGGAGCCGAGTCATGGACTACCTACAGCTGGCACCTGAGAGCCCTGGAACAATACCATCAAAGATCCTTACGAAAGATTCTGAGGATCAGCTGGGAGGACAAACACACCAACATCAGCATTTTGGAGGAAGCCAACATGATCAGCATCACCACCACAATAATGCCGCACCAACTTCGATGGACTGGCCATGTCTTTCGCATGTCCAACACATGTCTCCCTAAACAAATCCTGTACTCTCAATTGAAGGAAGGTCGGCGAGCCCCCAGCGGGTCAAAGAAACGCTTCAAGGACAACATCATGATGGAGTTCTGAGATGCCTTCTATGAGTAGTCTAGGTCTCAGAACAAACTAGGAAGGTCAGAATCTCTGCTGCTCAGTACATTATTGGTTTTGTGCCAGGATTGAGATCTTCATCTTCAAATACAACACAAGCTGCTTTGGTGGATTCCATTACTGATGTTTCCCTTGACTGAGAGAAGGTAAGTGGCTGCCCTTGTGTAAGCTTTCACTGTGAACATTCTCTGTTTGAAGACAGTGTAGTACACCAAGGGGAGCTATGTTGGGTTGGTCACCGTTTGCATGCCTGACAACAGGTTGTCAAAATGACACTAATCTTTGTCACAGGAAACGATTTTCAAGCGATGGAGGAATAATTCAAAGGATTGCCAAAGCTGTCTTGGAGAAATGCACCAGCCTTCCACCTCCCAGGCATTTCAGGTCCACAATTGCTCAAAAAGGAGAAGAAATGTTGTCGTCCGGGTGTTGAGTAGAAGGCACATCCTCTCTTAAGCTTCAGTGAAATGTCAACAACAACTTGGAGCTCAGCCTCTGAATGTGCACAACATAAGTGTGATTACATACTGCAGTTTGATGATAGAAGTTTGGATAATCTTTGTTCTGGAGCATGGTCGCCATAGGCAGGGTCATCTTAACGCATGGGCACGCTGGGCAGTTGCCCGGGGCCCCACGAGCATAGGGGCCACATGCTAATCTATGTATTGTAGAATGTTATTGTAGAACATGAAAACAGAGAAGAACATCGCAAGTGCATGATGGCATATTTGATTCGGCATAAAGAAACTGGAAGTGTAGGGACCACAGTGCACTGCTTTGCCCGGGGGCCTATAGTACTGTTAAGACGGCCCTGGCCATAGGTCTCATTAGTTCGACCAGTTGTCCACTACACTGTCTTCAAACAACGAATGTTCACAGCGAAAGCCTACAAGGAAATTAGAAACATAGAAACATAGAAAATAGGTGCAGGAGTAGGCCATTCGGCCCTTCGAGCCTGCACCGCCATTCAATATGATCATGGCTGATCATCCAACTCAGTATCCTGTACCTGCCTTCTCTCCATACCCCCTGATCCGTTTAGCCACAAGGGCCACATCTAACTCCCTCTTAAATATAGCCAATGAACTGGCCTCAACTACCTTCTGTGGCAGAGAATTCCAGAGATTCTCCACTCTCTGTGTGAAAAATGTTTTTCTCATCTCAGTCCTAAAAGATTTCCCCCTTATTCTTAAACTGTGACTCCTTGTTCTGGACTTCCCCAACATCGGGAACAATCTTCCTGCATCTAGCCTGTCCAACCCCTTAAGAATTTTGTAAGTTTCTATAAGATCCCCCCTCAATCTTCTAAATTCTAGCGAGTACAAGCCGAGTCTATCCAGTCTTTCTTCATATGAAAGTCCTGACATCCCAGGAATCAGTCTGGTGAACCTTCACTGTACTCCCTCTACGGCAAGTATGTCTTTCCTCAGATTAGGAGCCCAAAACTGTACGTAATACTCCAGGTTTGGTCTCACCAAGACCCTGTACAACTGCAGTAGAACCTCCCTGCTCCTATACTCAAATCCTTTTGCTATGAATGCTAACATGTGTCGCTGTTGCTATGAATGCTAACATTTGCTTTCTTCATTGCCTGCTGCACCTGCATGCCTACTTTCAATGACTGGTGTACCATGACACCCAGGTCTCGTTGCATCTCCCCTTTTCCTAATCGGCCACCATTCAGATAATAGTCTACTTTCCTGTTTTTGCCACCAAAGTGGATAACCTCACACTTATCCAGATTATACTGCATCTGCCATGCATTTGCCCACTCACCCAGCCTATCCAAGTCACCTTGCAGCCTCCTAGCATCCTCCTCACAGCTAACACTGCCCCCCAGCTTCGTGTCATCTGCAAACTTGGAGATGTTGCATTCAATTCCCTCGTCCAAATCATTAATATATATTGTAAATAGCTGGGGTCCCAGTACTGAGCCTTGCGGTACCCCACTAGTCACTGCCTGCCATTGTGAAAGGACCCGTTTACTCCTACTCTTTGCTTCCAGTCTGCCAGCCAGTTCTCTATCCACATCAATACTGAACCCACAATACCGTGTGCTTTAAGTTTGTATACTAATCTCTTATGTGGGACCCTGTCGAAAGCCTTCTGAAAGTCCAGATATAACACATCCACTGGTTCTCCCTTATCCACTCTACTTGTTACATCCTCGAAAAATTCTATAAGATTCGTCAGACATGATTTACCTTTCATAAATCCATGCTGACTTTGTTCAATGATTTCACCACTTTCCAAATGTGCTGCTATCCCATCTTTAATAACTGACTCTAGCAGTTTCCCCACTACCGATGTTAAACTATCTGGTCTGTAATTACCTGTTTTCTCTCTCCCTCCCTTTTTAAAAAGTGCGGTTACATTAGCTACCCTCCAATCCTCAGGAACTACTCCAGAATCTAAAGAGTTTTGAAAAATTATCACTAATGCATCCACTATTTCTGGGGCTACTTCCTTAAGTACTCTGGGATGGAGCCTATCTGGCCCTGGGGATTTATCAGCCTTTAGTCCATTCAATTTACCTAACACCACTTACCGGCTAACCTGGATTTCATTCAGTTCCTCCATCTTATTTGACCCCTGGTCCCCTGCTATTTCCGGCAGATTATTTATGTCTTCCTTAGTGAAGACAGAACCAACGTAGTTATTCAATTGGTCTGCCATGTCCTTGTACCCCATGATCAATTCACCTGTTTCTGACTAAACTTTTTCTCTTCACATATCTATAAAAACGTTTGCAGTCAGTTTTTATGTTCCCTGCCAGTTTTCTTTCATAATCTATTTTCCCTTTCCTAATTAAGCCCTTTGTCCTCCTCCGCTGGACTCTGAATTTCTCCCAGTCCTCTGGTAGGCTGCTTTTTCTGGCTAATTTGTATGCTTCATCTTTTGTTTTGATACTATCCCTGATTTCCCTTGTGATCCACAGATGCACTACCTTCCCTGATTTATTATTTTGCCAAACTGGGATGAACAATTGTTGTAGTTCATCCATGCCATCTTGGCCAATTCACATCTCATACCCTCAAAGTTACCTTTTTTTAAGTTCAGACCCCTTGTTTCTGAATTAATTATGTCACTCTCCATCCTAATGAAGAACTCAACCATATTATGGTCACTCTTGCCCAAGGGGCCACGCACAACAAGACTACTAACTAACCCTTCCTCATTACTCAATAC
This sequence comes from Amblyraja radiata, assembly GCF_010909765.2. Taxonomy (NCBI): domain Eukaryota; kingdom Metazoa; phylum Chordata; class Chondrichthyes; order Rajiformes; family Rajidae; genus Amblyraja; species Amblyraja radiata. The sequence goes on from NC_045956.1 coordinate 82,786,815, forward strand.
CCAGTCTAGAATAGCCTGCTCTCTCATTGGTTCCTCTACATGTTGGTTTAGAAAACTATCCCGCATACATTCCAAGAAATCCTCTTCCTCAGCACCCCTGCCAATTTGATTCACCCAATCTATATGTAGATTGAAGTCACCCATTATAACTGTTTTACCTTTAGAAACATAGAAACATAGAAAATATGTGTAGTAGTAGGCCATTCGGCCCTTCGATCCTGCACCGCCATTCAATATGATCATGGCTGATCATCCAACTCAGTATCCCGTACCTGCCTTCTCTCCATACCCCCTGATCCCTTTAGCCACAAGGGCCACATCTAACTCCCTCTTAAATATAGCTAATGCTTTGTTGCACGCATTTCTAATTTCCTGTTTGATGCCATCCCCAACTCCACTACTACTGTTAGGTGGCCTGTACACAACTCCCACTAGCGTTTTCTGCACCTTAGTGTTTCGCAGCTCTACCCATATTGATTCCACATCCTCCAAGCTAATGTCCTTCCTTTCTATTGGGTTAATCTCCTCTCTAACCAGCAACGCTACCCCACCTCCTTTTCCTTTCTGTCTATCCCTCCCTAATATTGCATATCCCTGGATGTTCAGCTCCCAGCCTTGGTCACCCTGGAGCCATGTCTCCGTGATCCCAACTATATCATAGTCATTAATAGCTATCTGCACATTCAACTCATCCACCTTATTACGAATACTCCTTGCATTGAGACACAAAGCCTTCAGGCTTGTTTTTACAACACTTACCCCTTATACAATTATGTTGAAAAGTTTGTTGGGGATGAGGTGCAGCATTACAGCAAAGAAGAAAGAATATGGGACAATGACATATTCTTGTTTGGTACCAGATAACGTGAGTCTGAACGTAGACACAGAATGCTGGAGAAACTCAGCTAGTGAGGCAGCATCTATGGAGAGAAGGAATTGGCGATGTTTCGGGTCGAGACCCTTCAGACTAATTTCTTCAGGTCTTGACCCGAAACATCGGCAATTCCTTCTCTCCATAGATGCTGCCTAACCTGCTGAGTTTCCCCAGCATTTTGTGTCTACCGTCGATTTTACCAGCATCTGCAGTTCTTTCTTAAACGTGTGTCTGAACCTACCCTCCAGTCAGCTGGTGTCCTTTTGCCATTGGATTGATACCTTGCGCAGTAACTGGAGTGAAGAGGTGACCCCATGTTAAGATAAACCACACACAGGCGCCTCCTGCCTCGCAATATGAAGTTCAAGACAAAATATGTACTCCTCACACTGCTCCTTCATCCCTTCAAATACCTCTTTGGTTCCATCTATTTCACACGTGAATTCTTAGAATCTGCACTTTCTCTGAAGTCTTCAATGGAAGATAGATTATCAAGTGGCTCGGTGGATGTTCAGTCAACCCGTTCTTTCATGTAATGCAGGTTAATAAGAATAGCTGTGGCTAAAATGAATTTGATGCCAGTAAAGGTATATCAATAACCTTGTTTTTAGGATTGATACAAGAGAGAAAGCTGGTTGAAAGGGTATTAGAATAGTTAAGCACAGAGATGACAGATGTAGGAGGGCAGCAGCAGCAGCAGCTGCCCAAGCCCAAGCCCAAGCCCAGGCAATGGCACAGCAGATGTTTTGGTCATTAAAACAACAACAGCTGCAGCACAACTCAGGTGAGAAAGGATGTTAAGTTAGATAAATCTGTCTAAGTCACTGATTAGAACCCTAATGCAGGATGATTCAACAGAGATATTTTATTTTTCATTTAACAAAACACTTTGCCTTTAGACACAAAAAGCTGGAGTAACTCAGCAGGTCAGGCAGCATCTCTGGATAAAAGGAAAAGGTGGCGTTTCGGGTCGAGAACCTTCTTCAGCCTGAGAGTTAGGGGAAATGGAAACAAAAGATATAGATGGCACAGAGAACAAATTGTGATTTGTGAAAAACAAGATTTGTAAAAAAACATGATATGTAAAATACAATGATCAAGGCAAAGGTGGATCTCACAATGGTCCATTGTTGGCTGTGGGGTAGATGGTAAGAAGGTTATACAGACAGAGAAACTCAACAGTACGACAGTGAAACTAGTACGATGATTTTGGTTATGCTGGAATGCAAAGATAGGTTTACGAATCAGCAGATAGACACAAAAAGCTGGAATAACTCAGCTGGACAGGCAGCATCTCCGGAGAGAAGGAATGGGTGATGTTTCAGATCGAGACGCTCTTCAGACTGGTTAGGGATAAGGGAAACGAGAGAAACGGTGATGTGGAGAGATAAAGAACAATGAATGAAATATATGCAAAAATGTAACGATGATAAAGTAAACAGGCTGTTTGTTGGGTGAAAATGAGAAGCTAGTGCGACTTGGATGGGGGAGGGATAGAGAGAGAGAGGGAATGCCGGTGCTACCTGAAGTGAGAGAAATCAATATTCTTACCACTGGGCTGTAAGCTGCCCAAGTGAAATATGAGATGCTGGTCCTCCAATTTGCGTTTAGCCTCACTCTGACAATGGAGGAGACCAAGGTCTGTGTAGGAATGGGAAAAAGAATTGAAGTGGCCAGCAACCGGGGGATCAGGTTGGTTCAGGCGGGCTGAGCTATGATGTTCCGTCAAATGACCGCCCAGTCTGCGTTTGGTCTCGCCGAAGTAAAAGAGTCAACATCTTGAACAACGGAAACAGTAGATGAGGTTGCAGGAGGTACAAATGAACCTCTGCCTAACCTGAAAGGACTGTCGGGGTCCCTGGATAGATTTGAGGGAGGAGGTATAGCGACAGGTGTTGCATCTTCTGCAGTTGCATGGTAAGGTACCTGGGGAGGGCGTAGTTTGAGTGGGAAGGGCTGAGTTAACCATGGAGTTGCAGAGGGAACGGTCTCTGCAGAAGGCGGAAAGGGGTGCAAATGGGAAAATGTGGCTCGTGGTGGGATCCCGTTGGAGGTGGCGAAAATTATTTGTTGTATGCGATGGCTGATGGGGTGGAAGGTAAGGATTAGGTGAACTCTGTCTCTGTTGCGACTAGGGGGAGGGGGAGCAAGGGCGGAGCTGCGGGGTACCGAGGAGACACAGGTGAGGGATTCATCTATGATGGGAGAGGGGAACCCCCATTCCCTAAAGAATGAGGACATCTCGGATATTGTAGTATGAATCTGCACTTCAGTTGACATGAAGATGGTCAGATTAAACATATTGGATGCAGTTGAGAAAATCAAGTGCTACATGCCCATACTTAGCTGGATCCTCTCCCCACACTCCCTGGAATCCTCACAATGCCTTCTCCCCACCAGGTCCTCTGCCTTCAATTTTTGCACCCTCCACCTCAACCCAATATACTGTTCAATGCTATTACAACGTTCATTGAAAAGCCCTTTGAACATGATCATCAGAACACCAGAACACCATCTATTATATTGTACATTAAATTGTAGGTCCCCTGTGATAGACTGTAAATGATTCAGGGGCTAAATCAAAATTAGCACGTTCTATGGACAGTGCCTTTTCAATGAGAAAAATGCTTTGAAGTATTTATATTCTGAAGGAGGCTGGAAATTGCAAAATGTACCAATGCAAAAACACAATCTTGTGTGTCTTCCAGTTCAGCATGTGTAATTAGCATACAAACTGTGTCATCATGGCCTGCAACTTCAGTTCCTAATGTCAATTTGTTTGAATCTATCATTAAGTAATGAGGAAGATCGTCTTGGGTTATGACATTTGAGGAAAAGTAAATGCCATTGCCAAATTTACAAATGCCTTTCCCCTTGAGGCAGACTAGAATCTATTATTGCACAAAACTGGAACTAGTGAAGGTCCATCAAATTCTATGTAGACAGAATAGACAATTACATATCTTTGACAACCACATAACAACTGCAAGATATATTTAGAAGTCAAAGCAATTGGCTTAAAAGTGGAGATTAAGTTGATCCAAGGTAGAAATATTTCAAGTGACTGTGTACCCCAAGAACTTCGCAACGTAAGGCATTCTATTCTGTTCACTGGTAACTAAAAGCAACATTTTATAATTAGTGCAAATGCTTTCAAAAGGAGGTTGCAAAGGAAGTTATTCTATGACAGCTTTTTATTGGGTGGGGGTGGGAGGAGGGCATTGCTATGGATAAAAATACTTTTTATATCTACTACAAGGTTTCAGTGGTGGATGTGGTGAGGATTAAGGAGAACATGGCTACATTGGCAGAGTACCTGAGAAATAGCTGAAGTTTGACTGTCACATTTCAGAGCTTTGATATAACCAGGGAGTAGGGAACAGAATAGAAAGTGTTTGAAATGAAGAACTAGGCCCAAGCCTTCATTTCTGGCCTCTGCTGTAAACATTTCATTCCCCACTCACTCAATAAACCAGATTGTGCAGAGCAACTCCCATGAATCACACTTTATTCGCCAAGTAAATTTTGCAACATACGAGGAGTTTCATTGGCCAGGTCAGTCATACAATTTTACTTCGGAGTCACGTGAGTGACTACGTGAAGAACCCGTCCAGCACGCATGCGCGACATGAGCGTTCACGCAGTGCAACAGCGCCGAACGGGAGTTTTAAAAAGACGGACCGTCAGGTAAGTTTATTCTGAGCTCGTTTTTTCCAAAATGAAGTTGCTTTGTTTTGTCTCACCAGGGATATGAGCAAATCAAGGCAAGCCAAGAAGTCCGCCCCCCGTGCTCCAACAGAGGAGTGTTCCATCAGTGGGGGGCAAGTGGCGGGAGGACCGCACACTCTGCGATCCACCATCCCCGACACCGAGCCGAGCCCAATCCCGCTAGCGCAGCCTGAGCAGCAGGCTGGATGTAAATCAGCACGGAAGACTAACCGGCCGGTGGTATCTGACTCCTCGGACGGGGACGTCTCACCGCCCGAGCGGGGCAGAGACAGCCGCCTGAGCCGCATGGAGCGGCTCGTGGAGCAAATGCTCCAGCGAGACTTGCTTCGGGAGGAGCAGTCTCGCAAAGGGAGTTCAGGCACTCCCACCACAGTGCCTCACAACGCACTGGCCATCGCTTCCCCCTCAACCGAGGGCAGCGTTGGCGACCAGGGCTGGGCTGGTCAAGAAGAGGGGTCACTGGCCGAAGATGTCGGGAGTACGCTTGGGGTACAGGACCAGGAAGAGCTGCTGGGTGTGGTCAACCGCTACGTGGCAGCTCCACAAGCAGGACGGCCATTAGAGCCAAAACTGGCGGCCAGCATTAATTACCTGTCCTTCAAGCTCCTATAAGAGCAGGTAGTTAATGAGGCCCTAGAGCTGTATTCGGCCCCAGAGAATTGCGCCTCGCTCAACGTGCCGGCCGTCAATAGCCAAATCTGGAGGCACGTTGCGCCAAATATCCGCAACCAAGAACTAAAACTACAGCGGATCCTCAGGCTCCTGACGTCAGCCATCACTTCATATGCTCGTTCCGTGAATGGGGTGGAAATGACCACGAATCAGCAGGATACACTCGCACTGCTGTGCAATACCCAATTCGAAATCAACAACCTCCGTAAGGAGATAATAAGACCTGCCCTCAACCCGAAATTCGCGGGTTTGGGCAAAACGCCGGCCACAGAACCACAAATCCTGCTCTTCGGCAAGGACCTCTCCAAAAAAGTAAAGGACATGGAGGAGGAGTCCAAAACATTTGGCCTCATGAGGGCAGGCCCCGGGACGAGCAAAGCCACAAAACCCAATCGGCAGTACCCCACCGCGTCCACCAGTCGACGTCAACCCTATGGGACTGGTGAAAGCTCGGGGTCCGCACATTACCACCAGAAGCCTTTTTTAGGCCAGGGCCCAGAGCGGACCCCATGGAAAATGTGCCACCCCCAACCAACAACACATCAGACAACACATCGTCCGACAAAGAAACAGAAGAAACACCCGTAACCATGGAGGTAGGTGGGTCTGGTTCCTACCACCATATAAAAAGTGGGGGTTCTATACTAACAGGGGGGAGATTACACCTGTTTGTGCAAGCATGGAGGTCTATCACGAATGACAAATATATACTCAACAGCATTCGTGGATACAAAATAGAATTTACTCAAGAAAACATGCCACCAGTTCAGCATACACCCCAAAGGGTCTTTTCCCTCTCAGTTAAAGAAAAACGAGAGGGACAAGCTGGACTGGTGAGGCTAATTACAATGGGTATCATTGAAAAAACCAAACATGAACCCTTGGAATTTGTCTCAAATATGTTCACTAAAACTAAAAAAGATGGTGGACGTCGCATCATCATTGACTTAACTTCACTAAATATGTTTGTTAAGCATACAAACGTTTCCATTTTGAAATGTATAACCGCCAAACAACTGATTTCCAAAGGATACTTCATGGCACGCATCGACCTTAAAGATGCTTACTATTCAGTACCCATTCAAAAGGATCATCGCAGATACCTGAAATTTACCTGGATGGGGCAACAATGGCAGTTTAAAGCGTTGCCTAACGAGTTAACATCAGCCCCAAGATTATTCACCAAGATACTAAAACCAGCCTTGGCAATATTAAGAAAACAGAAACATATTGTCATGGCATATCTTGATGATATCTTAATAGTAGGCAAAACCTTGGAATTGGCTATATCAGCTGTATCAGCTACCAAACAATTATTTGAAACCTTGGGATTTGTCTTACATCCAGATAAATCTAAGTTGACGCCATCCACAACCATGGACTATCTGGGATTCACAATTAACTCGGTCCACATGTCTGTAACTTTGCCAAAAGACAAAGCAGCAGAATTGGCACAAACATGTAACAATTTAATGGTCAACGATCGACCAACCATTCGACAAGTGCCGAGAGTAATTGGAAAGATGGTAGCAGCATTTCCAGCTACACAATTTGGACCTCTGCACTATCAAAACTTACAAAGAGCAAAAGTGCAGGCGTTAAAACGACATGCAGGTCACTTTGACCGAGTCATGTAATTACCCACTGAAGCAATATCAGAGTTACAGTGGTGGGTAGGGAACATTTGGCATAGTTCCAGCCCTATCATCATCATTAACCCTACGTTAATTATTCAAACAGATGCCAGTGCTCAAGGCTGGGGAGCAACTAATTCCATATCCAGCACAGGTGGTAGATGGACTAACCAAGAGTCATCGTTACTACTTGACACTAAGCTGGGGGGCAGTGTTAGCTGTGAGGAGGATGCTAGGAGACTGCAAGGTGACTTGGATAGGCTGGGTGAGTGGGCAAATGTTTGGCAGATGCAGTATAATGTGGATAAATGTGAGGTTATCCATTTTGGTGGCAAAAACAGGAAAGCAGACTATTATCTAAATGGTGGCCGACTAGGAAAAGGGGAGATGCAGCGAGACCTGGGTGTCATGGTACACCAGTCATTGAAAGTGGGCATGCAGGTGCAGCAGGCAGTGAAGAAAGCGAATGGTATGTTAGCTTTCATAGCAAAAGGATTTGAGTATAGGAGCAGGGAGGTTCTACTGCAGTTGTACAGGGTCTTGGTGAGACCACACCTGGAGTATTGCGTACAGTTTTGGTCTCCAAATCTGAGGAAGGACATTATTGCCATAGAGGGAGTGCAGAGAAGGTTCACCAGACTGATTCCTGGGATGTCAGGACTGTCTTATGAAGAAAGACTGGATAGACTTGGTTTATACTCTCTAGAATTTAGGAGATTGAGAGGGGATCTTATAGAAACTTACAAAATTCTTAAGGGGTTGGACAGGCTAGATGCAGGAAGATTGCTCCCGATGTTGGGGAAGTCCAGGACAAGGGGTCACAGCTTAAGGATAAGGGGGAAATCCTTTAAAACCGAGATGAGAAGAACTTTTTTCACACAGAGAGTGGTGAATCTCTGGAACTCCCTACCACAGAGGGTAGTCGAGGCCAGTTCATTGGTTATTTTTAAGAGGGAGTTAGATGTGGCCCTTGTGGCTAAGGGGATCAGAGGGTATGGAGAGAAGGCAGGTACGGGATACTGAGTTGGATGATCAGCCATGATCATATTGAATGGCGGTGCAGGCTCGAAGGGCCGAATGGCCTACTCCTGCACCTAATTTCTATGTTCTATGTTACTTACACTGGGCATAAATTATCTGGAAATGTTGGGTGCATTTTATGGATTAAAAGCATATTCAACAAATATGCATCACTTGCATGTTCGTTTACAAATAGATAATACCACGGTGGTGGCCTATATTAACCATATGGGCGGCATAAAATCTATATCATGTGACTAATTGGTCAACACAATCTGGCAATGGTGTGTCGACAGACATATTTGGCTATCAGCAACTTACCCACCAGGTAAGCTAAATACAGTGGCAGACACCAGGTTACGCAAATTCAATGATAACACCGAATGGATGTTAAATCCCAAAGTATTTGCTAAAATTACAAAGCAACATGGCACGCCAGATATCGATCTATTTGCATCCAGACTAAATCACCAGGTTCCTATGTATGTCGCTTGGGAACCAGACCCTGAGGCAGCAGCGGTAGATGCGTTCGCGCTGGACTGGGGAAAATTCTTCTTTTATGCATTTCCTCCCTTCTGCCTCATCAGTCGGGTACTACGCAAAATACAAATGGATTCTGCTTCAGGTATTTTGGTAGTACCCGACTGGCCTACACAGCCATGGTTCCCAGTGCTCCTCGACATGGTCGTCGAGACCCCAATGACTTTCCCCAGTAGCCCAGAATTGCTAACTCACCCAGTATCTGGCATAAGCCACCCATGCCACGATAAAATTAAACTCCTGGGTTGCAGATTTTGAAAAGGCCTCTGCTGGGCCTGGGATTGTCAGAAAACACCATCAACACCATGACAGCATCCCACCATGTATCCACAAGGAGACAATACTTATCAAGTATCAAGAAGTGGGAAAAATACTGTTCTGACACAGGAACCACATACTCAACTACAACTGTAACCAATGTACTGGAGTTCCTGGCAGGCCTTCACCATAATGAAGGACTCGGCTACAGCGCCATTAATACAGCCAGAAGTGCTCTGTCAGCCTATTTAATTCAGGCACCAGGACAACAGGCCATGGGATCCCACCCGCTGGTGATCAAGCTCATGAGAGGGATATTTAACTGCAATCCCCCCAGACCTAGGTACACCCAAATCTGGGATGTCAGTGTGGTCCTGACATACCTTAGGGGATGGTCACCAGCTAGGTCCCTCACCCTGGAACAATTAACTCTGAAGATTGTCATGCTGATGGCACTTGTGTCAGCACAAAGAGTCCAGTCACTTCACCTATTACGACTGGACACATGATCATAACTCCAGACCATGTCTCATTTACTATCCAGGGGCTGGTCAAACAGAGCAGGCCAGGAACATCAAACCCAGTCATGGAATTCCGGGCTTACCCACCAGAACCACGGTTATGTGCCATGACCCACCTACTGAACTATATTGACGCAACTAGAATCCCTCGAGGGAGAGAAAAAGCCTTATGGGTCAGCCACAAGAAACCTCATGGTCGGGTGACGAGCCAAACCATTTCAAGATGGCTCAAGCAGGTGCTGAAAGCCGCTGGTGTAAATACTAACGTGTATAAATCTCACTCCACCAGGGCAGCATCTTCGTCGGCGGCTAAGAGAATGGACGTGCCAATGGACCACATCCTGGCTACAGCGGGGTGGTCTGGGGAAAGAACATTTCAAACTTTTTATAATAAGCCATTGGCAGAACCTGCATCATTTGCTGAAAAAATATTAGAATCTGCAAATATATAATTTAAGCCCAGGGGAACAATTTGTTTTTTGTTATTGTTTAAGATACACCATTATTGTTTTTACAAACAGATTCATGGTTGATTACGATAACATACTTCCTCCCTCGAACGACTTCGGCAGTGAGTGAAGTATGAACTGTTACACGGTTTGAAATCACAGAGCTTTAAAATCTTCACGTAGTCACTCACGTGACTCCGAAGTAAAATAGTAAGATTAAACGAGAACTTACCAATTTGAAGTTTGATCTGTATTTTATGAGGAGTTACGATGAGGGATTACGTGCCCTCCGCTCCCACCCTCAATAATAGAGATCAGCTGGTATTTAAGTTCTCCTTTTCTTTACTATGTTTATTTCAATTATTGTGTCTTTGTGATTCCACACCGCTGCTTTGAAGTATGTTGCGCATGCATGCTGGACGGGTTCTTCACGTAATCCCTCATCGTAACTCCTCATAAAATACAGATCAAACTTCAAACTGGTAAGGTCTCGTTTAATCTTACTATTAAAAGTAACAGATCACTCAAAAACACATTTTAACATGAACATCCACCACAGTGACTCCTGCACATTCCTCATTGTGATGGAAGGCGAAAAAAAATTCAAGTCCTTCCCTTAGTTCTTCCTCGGTCGTGGGCTTCGAGCCCCCGTTGACGGGACGATCTTGACTCCCGTAGCCGGCGGCGTTCGGGCCCTCCGCGTTGAAGCGATCTGTTCCTGCCAGCTCCCCCGTGCCGGGTGATTGAACCTCGCTTCGGGGCTGGTCGAACCTTCCGCGACGTTGGAGCTTCCCGTCTAGCCTCTCCAGAAGACTGCGCGCCCATGATGGTAAGTCCGCGGTGGTCGCGGTGGGAGCGATCCCAGGCAAGGGATCAGCTCCGATGTTAAGTCCACGCCCCACGGTGGGGTTCACGACAGTCCAAGGAGGCTTCCAGCTCCATCGATGGTAGGCCGCAGAGCCCGGAAAATGTGATCCGAAAATTGATCGCATCTCCGGGAAGGTAAGAACCTGATAAAAAGTTTCCCCTGATCCCCTCCCCCCTCCCCCCACATAAAACAAACCGAAGAACAATAAAACAAAAACTTTTAACAAACTTAAAAGAGTAAAAAGACGAACAGACTGCCGACAGGGCAGCCATCGCCCCTGTTGTGCTTCAGTCCCTAATGTTAGTGTTCTTCCTCTCTCTGGCGTTAAAATCTTTAACCCATGCCATTGTCACCTCTAACCACTAAAATATAGCATTAATTTCAGAACCTTACCACTGGCATCCCCAATCATCTTCAGCTCCATTTATTGAAGAAGGGGTAGGGGAGAATTTTGAAGAACTATTAGTTCATTGGAAGAACTGCAGTTCTGGTCTGATCCTCACCTGATACCTCACTTACATAGTTGATTTTATAAAAGAGAGTCTGGTGAACCTTTAGCTTATCTAATGTTTTATTTCCCATCTAAATTGTCCATGAAGCAAAAAATTAACTTCAAATAGTAGCAAAAGTACTTGTACAATGATTCTGAATCTGAAGTGAGGCACAGAATTATACACCACAGAAACAGGCCACTTTGGCCCACCTCAGCCATTTGCCTGCATTAGGCTTTTACCTCTCTCAGCTTTTTCTGTCTAAGTATCTGTCCAATGTGTTTTCAATATTGTGATTGTATCTGCCTCTTCCACCTCTTCTGGCAGCTCATTCTTTTTTTTTTGTCTTTTTTTTTGTTTATTTTATTAGAAGTTAATACAGTACAAAACAGTACAGTGGAACCTAATTTTAGGTGCCAACTATGTCATACCATAATCCATTCTATGTACAACCTCTAGTTTTATGTTATGAGAAGGAAGTAAGCAAGACAAGAAAAAGAAAACAATAGAAAGGGGAAAAAGTGGAAAAATAGATGGGAGAGAGTAGAAAAACGTGAAGTGTGTATATAAAAAAGAAAAAAGAAAAAGTGGAAAGTAGAAATAGAAGAGAAGGCCCCTTAAAAGAGAATTTTTCAAATCTGTATTCGGAGATGTAGATCTATCCACGTCATGAACTGAAATCAGCAATCCTTATGGTACCGCTGCATCACATGATTCCAAAAAGTCGATGAAAGGAGACCAACTCCTTAAGAATTGGTCATATTTATCTATTAGTCGGAGTCTCATTTCTTCAAGGCGTGCTATGTCCATCATATTCCTAATCCACATTTTAACAGTTGGTATGGTTGTATTTTTCCAAAATTTAAGTATCAATTTCTTTCCAATTATTCATTCATAATTAAAAAAAACATTTTGGTCTTTATTTAAATTGGTATCTTCTCCTATTATTCCAAATATAATCCATTCCATTTTGGGTTCTATTCTTGACTTGAAGAGCTTTGTAAATATATCAAATATATCACTCCAACATTTATTCAACTTTGTACATCCTACAAATGAATGTGTTATATTAGCGTTTTGAAACAAACATTTATCGCATCTGGGAGAGACGTTTGGATAAAATGTATTCAACCTCGTTTTTGAATAATATAGTCTATGTAATAATTTGAATTGAATTAAATTATGTCTTGCATTAATAGAACAATTATGTGTGTTCATCAGATACTTTTCCCATCTGGCAGCTCATTCTAATTAACCACCTCACTATGTGGAAAAACCTACACTCAAATCTCTTGTTTTTCCTCTCTCATCTTAAACTGTATCCTCTAGATCCAAAGTCCCCTGCTCGGGGGAGGGGGGGATGGGGGAGAGAGACTCTGCGAACCATATCTATGCTCCTCAATTTTATAAAACTCTACAAAGTCACCCATCAAGCCTCTGCAACAGAGAGAGAATAAACCCTAACTCTTTAAAACTGCAGCCCTCCATTCCAGCCAACTTCCTAGCAAAACTCTTTTGCACCCTCTATTGCTTCTATACCCTTTCGATAATGTGGCATCCAGAACTGCACACAATTACGTCAGGTCTTGTCGCTTTACCTCCACCATCAAGGGGGGAGGTAAAGCGACTTGTGTAGCATTTCCAGTCACTCTACACCTCCATCCCCCACCAGGAGGGTCTATTTCTTCCTCGACCACAGAACCAACCAATCCTCGTCTACTGATACTCTACTCCGCCTAGCGCAGCTGGTCCTTACCCATAACAACTTTTCGTTTGACTCCTCCCATTTCCTCCAAACACAAGGCGTAGCTATGGGCACGTGCATGGGCCTATGCTATGCCTGCCTCTTTGTAGGGTACGTCGAACAATCTTTGTTCGAGGCGTACCAGGGCCCTATCCCCAAACTCTACCTCCGCTACATCGACGACTACATTGGTGCTACCTCCTGCACCCACACACAACTCACTGACTTCATCCATTTCACCACTAACTTCCGTCCAGCACTGAAATACACCTGGACCATTTCCGACATTTCCCGACCATTTCAAGACCTCACCATCTCCATCGCAGGTGATAGACAACTGACCGACATCCACTATAAACCCACTGACTCCCATGGCTATCTGGACTACACTTCTTCCCACCCTGCTTCCTGTAAGGATTCCATCCCCTACTCCCAATTCCTCCGTCTACGCCGCATCTGCACCCAGGATGAGTTGTTCCACACCAGGGCATCGGAGATGTCCTCATTCTTCAGGGAACGGTTCCCCACTTCTACTATAGATGAGGCTCTCACCAGGGTTTCTTCTATACCCCGTAACTCTGCTCTCACTCTCCATCCCCCCACCCGTAACAAGGGCAGAGTCCCCCTTGACCTCACCTTCCACCCTACCAGCCCTCACATACAACAAATAAGCCTCCGACATTTTCGCCACCTCCAATGGTATCCCACCACTGGCCACCTCTTCCCATCTCCTCCCCTGTCTGCTTTCCACAGAGACCGCTCCCTCCGTAACTCCCTGGTCAATTTGTCCCTTCCCTCCCGAACCACCCTCTCTCCGGGCACTTTCCCTTGCAACCGCAGGAAATGCTACACTTGTTGCTTTACCTCCCCCCTTGACTCCATTCAAGGACTCAAGCAGTCTTTCCAGGTGCGGCAGAGGTTCACCTGCACCTTCTCTAACCTCATCTATTGCATCCGCTGCTCTAGGTGTCAGCTGCTCTACATTGGTGAGACCATGCGTAGGCTTGGCGATCGCTTCGCCCAACACCTCCGCTCGGTTTGCAATAACCAACCTAATCTCCCGGTGGCTCAGCACTTCAACTCCCCCTCCCATTTCGAATCCGACCTTTCTGTCTTGGGCCTCCTCCATGGCCAGAGTGAGGCCCACCGTAAATTGGAGCAGCACCTCATATTTCGCTGGGGCAGTTTACACCCCAGCGGTATTAACATTGACCTCTAATTTCAGGCAGTCCCTGCTTTCTCCTCCCCTTCTCAGCTCTCCCTCAGCCCACTGTCTCAGCCTCTTCCTTTCTTCTTCTCACCCTCACATCAGTCTGAAGAAGGGTCTCGACCCAAAACATTGCCTATTTCCTTCGCTCCATAAATGCTGCCTCACCCGCTGAGTTTCTCCAGCATTTTTATCTACCTTCGACTTTCCAGCATCTGCAGTTCCTTCTTAAACAAAGACTATACACAAATCATTTGAAAGAACTTCAAAAATATCCTTGGAGTGGTGATTAAACATTGCAGGACTTTAATGCCTCGGCAGAGAATTGTGGTTATCATTTTGCCTGCAGTTACTGTAACTCTCTAATCTTTGTCATTTCATGTTCTTTTGGTTCTGCAACTTAATTGCTTTTAATAAAAAGTTTTAAAATAGTCACCATTGCAAGAACCAAATTAACTTCCCATCTTCCTCGTAAATAACACAAATGTGTCTATGATTGGATGACTGGTCTCATAATCTATATAACTAAAAGTCTCATCTTGACCACGTCCTGTCTGTGCTATATATTGATTTTAGAAAAAAACACTATCATATATCGCTATGATTTTCGTCCATCTTACTCAGTCCTATTCCGCGGAGGCAGCCCCGAGGATTTTTCCAATCGATGAAAATTTAAAAAGTTATGAATGTTTAAAACTTTTGAGATCAGCTGATTGGTTCTCTCCCCTGTCAATCACAATGATAAAGATAACGCTCCTTGGGGGGGGGGGGGGGGGGGGGGCAGGACTTGAGTCAGTCACTCTGGAAGATGGCGAGGGAGAAGCCACAACTCTGATTCTGCCGTGTCTACTGAACTGTGCTTTATGTGGTTATGTGCTTTATCTGGTTAACCCTTCATGTGCTTGCAATAAATGATTTGTTAACCAGCAATGTGCTAGCAATAAATGATGATTTGTTAACCCTGAAGCGGCCTTTTCACGGGGCGACTTGACGCAAGAGTTAACCGGAGTTTAACATCGTGGGAACCTCGTGCGATAACAGTACAGCATTCGTGGACCACCGTGGACCACCGTAGCGCTAACGGCAGGTCATCGTGTAACTTGGTCACTCGGGAGAAAATTCAAGAAAGTTTGAATTTCTCCAAGATTGACGTACACTTGTGGTTGAGTATTGCAACATTATATGAACGTAGTGGCCAGTGCGATATCCGTAATAACTCTTGCGGGTACCGTGGGAACTCCTGCGAACGGTGAACCCGGAAGCTGGACAGAGGGGACTGAAGGTGAGTAAAAATTATCTTCTGTGGGATTGAATTTAAAAAATAAATAAAAATAAAGATTTGCATCCGCATATGGACATCAACTTATTCATTAGTTATGTTAATGAGATTCAAGAACATAACTATAATCTTTAAAAGGGACTTTAAAAGAGACTTTACTGAAAGGTTACGCATTTTTATGGTCCGTGAGAAATTTTTCACATGTACTTCTTTGAGAGATACAGGTCGGAGTCCTCGGGTCCAGGGGTCCGGAACGCTACCAATCAATGTTGTACAGAGACCCGTGTAAGGAATGAACTGCACATGCTGGTTTAAACCGAAGACAGACACAAAAAGCTGGAATAACTCAGCGAGTCAAGCAGCATCTCTGGAGAAAAAAAGCTGATGTTTCGGGACGAGACACATCTTCAGATTCAATTCCGATTAGACTGTCTGAAGAAGGGCTCCGATTCGAATCGCCACCTATTCTTTTTCTCCAGAGATGCTGCCTGACCCGCTGACTTACTCCAGCTTTTTATGTTTTTCTTCCCAGATCCGACTTACCTGCTGAGTTACACCAACATTTTGTGTCCTTCTGTGCGTATTAACCAGCATTAACCAGCGTCTGCAGTTCCTTTAGACAGTACCTAACTTCAGATTTTAGAGATATAGCGCGTGGGAATTCCTGCGAACGGTAAACCCGGAAGCTGGACAGAGGGGACAGAAGGTGAGTAAAAATATCGACAAGGGAACATGTGTCCTTCGAGGACGTCCCACCTAATTGTCATTGTTGGATAATCTTTTTAACAGGAACACTTGCAGAGATGGCTCCCAGAAAATCTCAAAGAAAGGGGGTAAAGCGTGTCAGAGATGTTTTTGCCATGTTGCGCTATTCAGTTTCTATATTGTTTCAGTTTCTATATCTATATTGTTGCTCTATTCAGTTTCCCAGGGGGTCGGGACGGGACTGGAGTTGGGAGGGAAAGGTGGGGGAGTCGAGGGAGAGGAGGGGGAGACAGATGGGGGTGTCTTCATTTACTGGCGGCGGGTGTCTGTCACTGAAACAGGCAGGTGAGATTTCACATCCACCTTGTGTGTGCCTCTCTCTCTCTCTCTCCCTCCCTCTTACACAGGCTGAGAGACTCTGCCTCTGTGAGTGTACGTCTCTTTCTCCCCCTCTCCCACACACAGTAAGACCGAGGTACTGTGCTCAGTCCATCTGTGTCTCCCACATACACAGTAAAATATGTCTCCAAATGAGCCAATTCAACCAAGGGAGGATATATATAGTGTGTGAAAAAAAAAGTTACATCATTTGTGTCACGTGTAGTTCACGATGTTCATTCAAGATTTAACGCGAAAGCTCGGGAAACGGACAAGTCACTCGCACAAATAACAGAAATGCCGAGTACCGTGGGAACTCTTTATCTACCCCCGTTATATCGTGCGAGACTCGTGCTGGACCACGACCTCTTCACTCTGGTGACATCTTGCGTCAACTCGCCCCGTGAAAAGGCCCCATTAATGTGCTTGCAACAAATGATTTGTTAGCCCTTAAAGAAATGAGTTGTTTGGCTTGCCCTGTGCTTGAAATGGAAATGGAAATGAGTTGTTTGACCTGCCCTGTGCTTTTGCTTTGCCTTTACTTTACTTGAGCTCACCTGAAATGAAAGCAAATGGATTGTATTGTTGGCTGGCCCCGCCTGCCCTGTACTTTTGCTTTGCCTTTGCTTTGCTTGAGCTCACCTGAAATGAAAGCAAATGGATTGTATTGTTGGCTGGCCCCGCCTGCCCTGTGCTTGACTTGACTTGAAATGGATTGTTGGCCCTGCACTCACTGTGCTTGACTTGACTTGACCCACAACACCCGTGCTATCACTCCAGAACCCACCCCCCACCCCCCCCCCCCCCCCACCCCCACTGGCCACCAATATTGGAATTGATGGAGAGGTGGAATATTGCGTTGGGGGACCAGCCCTCTGTGTGAACCTGGGACCCAACGGATCCCACTTAGTCTAGTTCTCTCTAAAGATCTAAATAGTTGTATTTATAACCACCCTCTGCTGCAGTAACATTGGACAGTTCCAGTGAATGAAAAATCAAACACTCCTTGATGGTGCTACATTTTAGGAAGGACATTCGTGCTATTGAGGGAGTGCAGCGTAGGTTCACAAGGTTAATTCCCGGGATGGCGGGACTGTTTTATGTTGAAAGAATGGAGTGACTGGGCTTGTATACATTGGAATTTAGAAGGATGAGAGGAGATCTTATTGAAACATATAAGATTATTAAGGGATTGAACACGCTAGAGGCAGGAAACATGTTCCCGACATTGGGGGAGCCCAGAACCAGGGGCCAGAGTTTAAGAATAATGGGTAGGCCATTTAAAACAGAGATGAAGAAAAACTTTTTCACCCAGAGTTGTGAATCTATGAAATTCTCTGACTCAGAAGGCAGTGGAGGCCAATTCTCTGGATGCTTTCAAGAGAGTTAGATAGAGCTCTTAAAGATAACGGAGTCAAGGGATACGGGGAGAAGGCAGGAACGGGGTACTGATTGTGGATGATCAGCCAATTTCACAGTGAATGGCAGTGCTGGCTCAAAGGGCCGAATGGCCTACTCCTGCACCTATTGTCTATTATTCTCTAGTGTGGTTATTAAACACAATAATAATTGCAGTATTCATACGAGTTTGTCTTATAATATAACTTTTCAAATTGCAAGCATGAAAGAAAACTAAGTTAGTGAATGTCACCAAAATAAAAATAACTAGATTTTGTTCTGTTCCTCTCATTTTTATTACTTTACCTTGCATTGCAAGAAATTATGATACATTATAGTTGTGATTTTTATCTTCAACAAAATACCCATGAAGAAATGAATAATGAACTGAAATTATTTTGACTTCGCATGTGATGAACTGTAATTGCCGAGGGTAATCTTAGTGCAAGAATTTACAGCGACATCTGCTGCCAATGTGTGGAACATCAAATACAGAATTTCAAATAGATTGCTCTTGGGCTCCAGAAATATTTTTGATTTCCTGTGGGGTTTGGGCAGAATGTTCATCGTTCATGAGCCAAAAATACAGGGCAACAGACTTCCCAACAAATTTAGGGCTAGAGTTTCCATTAGGTTAGCCTGCTACGTCCAGCCTAAATTACCTGAAATATGGGGATTTTTAACTGTAACTCTTCAGGACTATTAGTATTTCTGCAAAGGTCTCAGTTACATTAGAAAACCTCTTCCATAAACTGATCCATGCAGGAAATTGTCCTGGGTGAATTGAACTTGTGGCATAACTGCTTCTCGCTATTTTAACCATTTGCAGGCCTTTTCCAAAAGTTTTTACGTTTGTTTGCTATCAGTATAAAACATTAATAGACAGTTTTATATTACGATTTGTGAAGCTAACTACTGTACCCTAATATAATCAGAAAATAGTGCGCAAGATAATTTGAATTTATTATTGTACGAGATAAATTTGAACAATCTTGCTGATCAATGGTGCAATCCTAAACTTATTAATTAAAATACTGTTAGTTCACTACATAATTGAACTCTACATGAAGGTCAGCAGCAAAACTTCATCATGTCGAGATTCCCTGGACTATAAGTGATTGGAATTGGAAGCATTTTGACCCCTTAATTCTGCCAGATTTTCTAACTGCTACACCACTTTTTTGCCCTGCAGCCATATGCCTTGACTTGTCTAATTGCCAGAAATATGTAGATATCAATTCTAAATGAAATGAATAACTAAACATAACATTCCAAAGCCAAAGGACTTGTTCTGGTGCTTTACTGTTCCATGACTTGTAACAACCTGTGTTAATCCTGGCTAAATTGGAGCAGCCATGGTATTAAAATTGAGTAAGGGCTGATGTGCTGCTAGGCCATTTTGGTCAAGTTAAATGTGCGTTTGCAGAACCAAAGATCCTATAGCAAGCAAGATAGTCCACTCGACGAAAAAGACGTAGTACGGTCATGGGCAGATTCATGGGTCATTTTCGGCCCCATTTCCGTAACCGGCTTCCGTCTCCGCACCAACGATCCCATAGCGGAGCAAACATACTAGTGCGGAGACGGAAGCCAGTTACGGAAACATCCTCGTGAAAATAAAAGTTATTTTGTAAAAATCTTCTCCTCATTTTCAGAATTATAATTTATTAACACAAACTGTTCACCCGCAACGTTGATTACACTGCGGGTCGGGTTGCTGAAATGGATGAAAAAAAGGCCCACGTTCCGCTCCGTTGCGTACTACACGTCAGCCCATTTAGCAGGAGTGGTCTATCTTGCTCTGCTGTAGGATCTTTGTGCAGAACTGAGACAAGCTGCTGAATGGTACCAGTATGTCTGTGCCCCAGATAAGTGCTGCAGAGAAAGAATGGGACATCTGCAGAGGTCTTACAATGAAGTGTGAAATGCATAGAGCTAATTGGATCGATGCAAACCAGATATACATACTGTAAATAATGTTGCGAAGCTTTACTTTGTTGTTTGGGTTAAATGTTGAGCCTTGTCTGGGTTGTCTGAATCCCAAGGCACATGTTGCATTATTCGTCTATGTTAGCTTCCTGCTCGAAGCCTTACCAGATACAATGTATTAGGTACTGTATTATTGGGTTGGGGAAGTCAGTTATGTACTGTGTTAATCGATATGTGTGATTGGGTAGTGAAGAGACCACCCCCATGTGGTTCGGCCCCTCAAGGTTCGGGGACCTATAAAAGGTTACCCCCATGAGGTCCGATGTCGATCTTCTGGAAAAGCGCTTGGGACTGCGTGACCTTTTGGAGTGTCTCTGCTTGCATGAGGCTAGAAGGGCTTGGCCAAGCAGATACAAGGATCGAACCCGCGGTGGTTAGGTATCGTATAGGGAAACTTGTATTGTGTTATCCAAAATAAAGTTTAGTTGCTCAAGTGATTGATTCAGTATTTTATTGACTGCAACTAGTCTGGAGGGAGCTTAGAACGAGCTATTTACATCTGCAGATGCATTGCAGAAAACATCCTATCCGACTGCATCACAGCTTGGTGTGGCAACTGCTCTGCAGAACACTGCAAAAAAAATTGTAGAGTTGTGGGTGTAGCCCAGTGCATCATGCAGACCAGCCTTAGCCCCATCAAATCTATTTATACTTCACACTGCCTCGGGAAAGCAGGCACATAATCAAGGACCCCATTCATTCCCTGTTCTGTTATATAGACGATAGAACAGCTGGAAAGCAAGTGCCACCAGATTCGGTGACTGCTTCTTCCCCACAGTTATTAGACTACAGAAAATATATCTTCTGAGCAGAGGGTGTAGCCCTGGCCTCACAACCTGCCTCATTGTAGTCCTTGCACTGGTTATATTTTTTTATTTACTCTAATTGTAACACTAATGCTGTAATGCTATATTCTGCACTCTGGTATTTTTCTCCTTGCACCACCTGTTGTACTTGTGTATGGTTTAATTGTACTCAAGTACAGTATGATTTTGACTGGATAGCAGACAAACCATGTTTTTCTTTATCTCCGTACCGGTGACAACAGTAACGCAATACTAATGCTGACATGGATTCAGAATTGTTTAATCAGACAAAGAGTGGAACTGAACTGATCATTCTCTGCTTGGAAGAATGCAACTAATGGGTCACTGCAGGAACTGGTGATTAGGACCAAGCTTTACACAACATAGTCAACGATTTTGCTGCAGGAACTACATGCAATAATAAGGTGATTTCACGAAAGGTCACTGGAGCGTAGATCCGCACCCACGTGACCGCAAAATTTAACTGGGGAACAAGCGTCACTTCCGGTACGTTAGTGAATGGGAAAACACGCACTTTCACACCCGTTAAAAACATCGAAAACGGCCAGTTTTTGAGCTGCAATTTACTGTACCAGTCGGGGTGACCGTGAGGCACAGCTACCTAAATTTACAGTCAAAATAAAAGATAGAAACTAAGGTAAATTCAAGAGGGAGCTGAAGGTGCAAAAACAGCGGAAGTTGTTAGCGGACATTTGTCGTGGAGATTTAAAGATCCAAAATATCGGGAATTATCGCGTTTGCTCGCTGCATTTCATCAAAAGTAAGGCATTATTGGCTTTGTTATCTTTATTCATTTGTTAGATGAAAAGTATTAAAAGTTAGAAATCCTTCAGTAAAATTGCAAAATCGCCCATTGTTCTCAGGTGGGTTTTAACATGCAAAAATGAAAAAGCTTCTGAAGCTCCATTTACCATTTAAATAATCGTAAACTCTCAATGCGTTTGGAAATAAATTTTACTCAGATGCTAGCTAAGGAATGGGATAATTGTCAGCTGTTAGTTGGACAAAATCAGGAGATTTTTTTATTTGCCAAAATATATTTCTCAATGTTTCTTGTTTAAAGCCTGCACAATCACCCAAACTACTTATTTATTTATCATCTAATAACAGACAAGCCTGCAGCATGGAATGATGTCACCAATCCTGATTGGGCACCCACTGTGAGCAGGATAGACAATGTGCACAAGAACGCCATGCACGTGCAACAAGAAGAGAGTATTAAAGCAGATTTGGTCGCAGCTCAAGCATCTATAGCTCTGCAAGTTGATGTTGAACTTTGAACGATTATTTAAATGGTAAATGGAGCTTCAGAAGCGTTTTCATTTTGCATGTTAAAACCCACCTGAGAACCATGGGCGATTTTGCAATTTTACTGACGGACTTTTCACTTTTAAAACTTTTCATCTAACAAATGAATAAAGATAACAAAGCCAATAATGCCTTACTTTTGATGAAATGCAGCGAGCAAACGCGATAATTCCCGATATCTTTAAATCTCCACGACAAATGTCCGCTAACAACTTCCGCTGTTTTTGCACCTTCAGCTCCCTCTTGAATTTACCTTAGTTTCTATCTTTTATTTTGACTGTAAATTTAGGTAGCTGTGCCTCACGGTCACCCCGACTGGTACAGTAAATTGCAGCTCAAAAACTGGCCATTTTCGATGTTTTTAACGGGTGTGAAAGTGCGTGTTTTCCCATTCACTAACGTACCGGAAGTGACGCTTGTCCCCCAGTTAAATTTTGCGGTCACGTGGGTGCGGATCTACGCTCCAGTGACCTTTCGTGAAATCACCCTATTCTGAACTAGGTGACATTAGGGAGTATAGAGTCTGCAAGGGATACAAATAAGCTAAACAACTGTGAGAATTTAGCTGATATGGAAAAATATTAAGGTTTCCACTCAGGTGTATATAACAGGGAAAGCAACGTTGAATGGCAAAATTCATTAAATGTTGATGTTCAAAAGGACCTCGAAGTGCTTGTACACAAGTTGAAGACAACATGAAGTTGCAGTGAGAGATTAGAAGACTAAATGGCACGTTATCCATTAGACCCATAAAAAGACAGGGAAAATAGGTGGAGGATTAGGCCATTCGGCCCTTCGAGCCAGCACCGCCATTCAATATGATCATGGCTGATCACCTAAATCAGTTCCCCATTCCTGCTTTCCATTGATTCCTTTAGCCCCAAGAGCTAAATCTAACTCTTGAAAACAGTGAATCCAGTGAATTGGCCGAGAATTCCAGATTCACAATTCTCTGGGTGAAAAGGGTTTTCCTCATCTCAGTCCTAAATGACAAGGGTCTCGACCCGAAACGTCACCTATTCCTTCGCTCCTTAGATGCTGCCTCACCCGCTGAGTTTCTCCAGCATTTTTGTCTACCTTCGATTTTATCCAGCATCTGCACTTCTTTCTTAAACATACCACTTATTCTTAATCTGTGACCCCTGGTTCTTGACTCCCCAACATCGGGAACATTTTTTCCGTATCTAGCTTGTCCAATCCTTTAAGAATTTTATATGCTTCTATAAGATATCCTCTCATCCTAAATTCCAGTGAATAGTCGACCCATTCCTTCATCATATATCAGTCCCGCCATCCCGGGAATTAACTTAGTGAACCTTCACTGCACTCCCTCACTAGCAAGAATGACCGTCTTCAAATTAGGAGACCAAAATTGCACACAATACTCCAGGTGCGGTCTCACCAGGGCCCTGTACAACAGCAGTAGGACCTCCTTGCTCCTAAACTCAAATCCTCTCGCAATGAAGGCGAACATGCCATTAGCTTTCTTCACCACCTGCTGTACCTACATGCTTACTTTCAGTGACTGATGAACAAGTACACCCAGGTCTCGTTGCACCTCCCCTTTTACTAATCTGACACCATTCAGATAATAATCTGCCTTCCTGTTCTTTCCACCAAAGTGGATAACCTCACATTTATACCATGCATCTTCCCGCTCACCCAACCTATCCATAGCATCATCCTCGCAGTTCACACTGCCACCCAGCTTTGTGTCATCCGCAAATTTGGAGATGTTACATTTAATTCCCTCGTCTAAATCGTTGATATATATTGTAAAGAAGTGGGGTCCCAGCACTGAGCCTTGCGGCACCCCACTAGTCACTGCCTGCCGTTCTGAAAAGAACCAGTTAATTCCTACTCTTTGCTTTCTCTCTGCCAACCAATTCTCTATCCATGTCAATACCCCACCCCCTTATACCATGTGTTCCAATTTTGTACACAAATCTCGTGTGAGATCTTGTCAAAGGCTTCTTGAAAGTCCAGATACACCACATCCACTGGCTCTCCCTTATCCATTCTACTTGTTACATCCTCAGAAAATTCCAGAAAATTAGTCAAGTATGATTCCCCTTCATAAATCCATTCTGACTTTGATCGATCCTGTCACTGCTTTCAAAATGGGCTGCTATTACATCTTTAATAAACGACTCGAGCATCTTCCCCATGTATGGCTAACTGGTCTATAATTCCCCGTTCTTCTCTCTCCCTCCTTTCTTAAAAAGTGGAGTTACATTAGCTACCCTCCAGTTCACAATAACTGATCCAGAGTCTATAGAACATTTGAAAATGATTAATAGGAATACAGCAATGATTCTTATTGCATTTGCAAAAGGCCTGTGTGGAACAGCCTGTGGTAGTTTTATTCTCAACTACAGAAGGATGTACTTACCATAGAAGGAATGTAGTTAAGATTCATTAGCCTGATTCCAGGGATGGCAGGATCATCATGAAAGGAGTAAATTGCAATGGTATTATTGAGAGTTTTTTTTTTTTACATCACAAGACATTGACATCTCAGGAACAGGCTAAAGTCCTTCCCTGGACAGAGTGGTATATGATCGAAGAGAGTTTTAAAACAAGGGATAGACCATTTGGGGCTGTGATCATGAGAATCTTCTTCATCCAGATGGTAAACCGTTGAGATTTGATATCTGAGCTATGGAAGCTCAGCTCATTGAAAACACAGATCAAAAGATTTGTGGACACCAAGGAATGTGAAGATAGTTCTTGAAGATGACATGAGGGAGATCAGCAGTGTTCTCAACGTAGGGCAGAACAGACTCAAAGGATCAGAAGACCTACTTCCATTCCTATCTCCAATGAGCAGAGATTTACAATGGAGATTGGTAGATTCTTGATTCATTAGGGTTAAGGTTACAGGCAGAAGGCAGGAGAATGGGGTTAAGAGTGCAAGTTGCAAATTGTTGACAGGTTCTATCTGCCAAATCTTAAAACTAAAATTGTACTCCACATAAAGTCCATCCGCATAAACGCGACTATGTATACTTCACCAATTTAGTTATTGAAGGCATTATCACTGCGAGAAAGAACAGCACAAATAACAATACATAAAAATATCTTGCCCCAACATTCATATTTTAAAATATTTAAATGCTTTAGTGATTCAGATTTAATTATTTTATTTTAGATTATCAATATTAACAGACATTGAATTTGTCTTAATGCCAGGATAATTCAGAAGCATCCTGAAAGCTTGGTGTCTTTGCTATCTTCAATGGTGCAGCAAAGCGATGTTAGGTGTTAACCAAAATATGTCACAAAGGTATAATTCAGGGAGTAGCCAAAACAAATTGAAGTTCAGGCCTGAAGGGCAAAGACAAACAATTGTGCCCACTCAACAAACTAGGTTATTAACACATGCATGGTAAATTACCACAACCACACTCAAATGATAGAAAAGCAAAGGTCATAAACTCTTGCAAAACCTTGAGCAACAGAGTGAAAGGAAATACCAGTGAAGGCCACCCAAAGTGGCACAGCACAAGTTTACACCCAAAGACACATTGTTCTAACCTCCCCAAAGACTTCCTCACCAGATGGAAACTTGATTGAAGAACAGCAATGGCTCTTATTAGATAACTTCCAGTATGTAAATCAAAGAACAGAAAGCAGAAAGATGGAATCCCAAGATCATGTACAGCTGAACTCATTTAGGCGTCATGGTGGATTGGCAGGTAGAGAAATAATAACAGCAAATTTACAATACTAAAATATAATTTTTTCAGTTTGTTACTTGAGATCCAATTGTGAGTTATTGTGGTGTAATGTCGAGTGTATGCATAGTCGACAAAAGGCATTTTCATGTCATGTCTGCGTCTTTTGTTCGGAGCATAGAAAAAAACACCAATATCCAAGATATTTTATTGAATATTCAAAATAGAGGAAATCCCATAAATCTACAACTTTGGACATTATTTACAAATTCTAAAAAAAGTTATAATTAAAGTGTACAGTATTTGCACATTCTACCCAACAATGAAGCAACTGAACTACACAATAACAGAGATAAACTCATTTAAATACTTTGAATACTGTATCCTTTAAATTGTTGCGCATGTTTGGTAGGTTCAGGCAGCCTCATGTTAACTTAATGTTCTAACCAATTTCACCGAAATACTCTACAGTGGTATTAATATTTTCAAAGAAAACAGTTGAAGTCCCAATCAGAAGTTTTCTTAATTTCTTCTATAATAGTTTACTACAGGCTTTTGAAGAGTGGTTTTCAATGTATTTAACAAAAGGATTCATAAACTACTTTTCACATAAAATAAATCTCTTCATTAGTTTGAACAGCCGTCCATATAACACAACAGCACAAATCCAATTTTAGTGTATTATTGCATTAACACTTCTAAACTTGTTTCACGTAAAATATTTTACCCAATCCACAGTTTACGTATAGAAAACAATCTACCTTCAAAATTACAAAACGCAATTTCACTCAGCTTGAGTTATCCAAAATCTGTTTTAAACTGCTCAGAGTTTAAATTATACATGAACAAATGTAACAAAAATGTTAGTAAAAGTGCTAAAGTAACAAGTTACAAGCCAATAAGGAAAAGATTCGACTGAAACACCAGTTGTTGTGGAGTCGTAAATTGAAAATTATATAAAATACTCTGTGAAATGGAAAAATAGTACCCGATTATCTTTCAATCAATCACTGAGCAAGACTTGTAGTTACGTTGATACCATTTGACCATAGACCAAGGCATTTTTTTTGTAAGTACACTGTAACTTCAATTGTTTATTCCCAATATATCTTAACACGTGGTTAATAAGGTGCATATTGACTATGACGAGGCTGAAATCATTTGAAGGCCTTCTGTGAAGCTGTTGTTGCACCCATAAACTGGTGAAGTTTCTCCTATTGGTGACAAATAAAACAATGAAGTGAAATCAGGCTATAATCAAAATATGTTCGAGTATAAATTAATTTCTTGTATACTGTTCATTGAAAAGCTGCAGTTACTTCTCTAGAAAGATTGTCCTCCGTACTCCAGTATTGAATATGTTACAACTTTAATTTATACAAATTACTTACTCACAGATGGAATAAACTGAAGTATTATAAATAGCTAGTAGACAAAAATGCTGGAGAAACTCAGCGGATGAAGCGGCATCTATGGAGCGAAGGAATAAATGTCACCCATTCCTTCGCTCCATTGATGCTGCCTCACCCGCTGAGTTTCTCCAGCATTTTTGTCTAGCTTCGATTTTTCCAGCATCTGCAGTTCTTTCTTAAACATATTATAAATAGCTAATGTCTTAATAAATACACAAGCAGTTTCAAATTTATAGACTCAACCTTCTTCCTTAAAGCTTTCCTTTTATCATAATTTCGGATCAATGCATGCCTACTATTGAAAGCAGAATCTTTAATTCCATTCAAATCTCATCAGAAAATTAAACAGTCTGACTGCATACAGGAAGACGGAGGGAAAATTGAGGCATGGCCTTACAAAATATGCACTTTACACATGTGCCAAGTAATGACCATGTCCAAAATTGAAGGGTTGAACCTCCTGCGCGTGGCATTCAAGTATATCATCAAGGCCAAATCAACAACTACCTGGGGTGTCACAAGTCATAACTGACAGTTGAAACTGCACGTATAAATAGTGTTACCACAGCACATCTGGAGCTGGATATTGTGATTAATGGCCATCCTCCTGTTTATGAAAAGCCACCACCAACAAAGCACAAGGCGGGAATACAAAGGAATATTTTACATTTCCCTGCACGAATGCAGCTTCAACAATCAGCTACGAGCTTCACATCCAGGGCCAGGTAATTCATTTAATTTCCATGACATTCTAAACTTTCAGTGCGCTGTGACTAAAGTGTACACAAAATGCACATTTTAAGTGGAACCGAATAGTTATTAGCATTGCTACATACAGACATCTTACCAACTCAACTCACCATCTTACACAATCCTCATCAACCTACATTACGGCCTTAAAGGACAAATTCCCTTCACAACCCCATGTTGGCAGCCCATGATAATCGATGTTGATGTATGCCTTGCTAAATTAAAGCTTGTTTTTTTGTTAAACATGAGATTCCAATAATTGTCTATAGCCTGGGTAAGTGGCCCGTAATTAATTATTTTATTTTCTTCCTACCAAACAAGGCAACAATGTAAGCAACCCTGCAGCTTCCTGACTGCATGAACGGTGCAGAGGGGATAGTGGAACAATCTGCAATTTCCTTCTTTTGACAACCCAAGATTTATTCCATCCAAACTTGACAATTTACCCATTTCAAAAGAGTACAAGCCTTTAACACCAAGGTAGACAAAAATGCTGGAGAAACTCAGCGGGTGAAGCAGCATCTATGGAGAGAAGGAATAGGCAACTTTTCGGGTCGAGACCCTTCTTCAGACTGATGTCGGGGGGCGGGGAAAGAAAGGAGACAGTAGGCTTGGGGGAGAGCTGGGAAGGGGAGGGGAAGGAGGGAGAAGGCAAGGACTACATGAAATTGGAGGTCAATGTTCATACCGTTGGGGTGTAAACTTTAAGCCTTTAACACTTGCTCTTTTATTGTGTTTATCTTATATTGTATTTCACCCTTGCCATACTTAACTATAGCAATAGCATCATCCCTATCTGTGAAGACAGTTGCAAAATATCCATTATGAAGGAGTTGATGGTGTAAATGAGACATTACACACGTGTGACTTTGAAATAATCTTTAATACATACTCAGACTTAAACAACACATAAGTAGTGACTGACTCGTCTGCTACTGAACTGCGCAGAGGGAGAAGTGGGTGTTATTATAAATGATACCTAAGGCGGGATTAGTGGTGCTGAGGTAGCTATATGATTGGTTGCATGCATAAACCATCTACATCCTTCCCCTTAGAAGATTAAACATGGTATGTATCCATGCCAGCAAAATTAAACAAAGTTAAACGAAATTAGACAAAATCGCCATACCTAACAGGCGGCCTACTGACGCGGCCCGAACGCGTACGGACCAAACCTTCCCCCTCTTCATCAGAAAGACCCGAGGACGGCGGCGAACCCGAAGGCGAGAAAGCCAATGGGGGGGACAGAAGGTGGCAGGTAGGGGTCAAGCATGCAGGAGGGGTGAATCTGCAGTCAGATATAGCCGTGCCACGCGGAGGAGAACGGAACATGCGAGGGGTATCGGGCATGCTGGAGCCGGTCACGGGATCAGCAGCGGACGGCGGTAACTGGAGTGGTGGAGCGTAGGGTCCAGCTGGCGGCGGATGGGGCTCCTGTACAGCAAGCAGATGCTGACGGCTCCTGCGGTAAACAGTCCCCTCATAGTCCACAAGGTAAGATCGAGGCCGCTGTTCCAACAACGGTGGCCAGACGGGAATATCCACTTGCAGTTTGTAGGCGAACGACCTGTCCTGGCAGCAGGGGCACGAGCGGTTTGCATGACCTGTCGTGGGACAGTTTCTGGATATCGTGCTTCACCTGAATGTGCGACTGGATGGAGGCAGGCTCCCGTACATGAGGTAGCAGCATGTGTTGAGCAATCGGAATTGGTGGTCGCGTCGTTCTGGACATTAACCGCTGGGCTGGCGATCCCAGGGTTGTGTCTCTGGCAATGTTCCTGAGGTTAAGTAGATCAGTAGGCGCTGAGGTAGCTATATGATTGGTTGCATGCATAAACCATCTACAGATGGGAATGTAGGGAGATTTTAAAAATTGGATCAGTAGTGTAAATGTGCACTCAATGGTCAGTGCAGGTTGGGTGGGCCAAAGGACTCGTTTCTGCACTACATGACTGCATCAGACCCATATAATTTCTAAACAAATGCTCTGAAGAAGGGTCCCGACCCAAAATGTCACCTATCCATGTTCTCCAGGGATGTTGCCTGACCTGCTGTGTTACTCCAGCATTTTGTCTCTTTTCTTGGTAATTCAGCATACACAGTTCCTTGTTTCTATATTTTAAAGGTTAACCTTTGCTCAGTTTGGTCCCAATTTTCCAATCCTGTGCTTAATCAGAAACAGGTTAAAACCGGACCTCCAGACGGGTTAAAACAGAAACCAGGCCTCTAACCTTACCGTTCCCGTGGTCTGCACGGCCCGGTTTTACGTTCTCCCCAAAATCTATAAACAGAACTGCCCTGGCAGACCCATTGTTTCTGCCTGCTCGTGTCCCAAGGAAATAATTTCCACGTACCTCGACTCCATCCTATCCTCCTTGGTCCAATCTCTCCCGACCTATGTCCAAGATACCTCACACACCCTCCATCTCTTTAATGACTTCCACTTTCCAGCCCCACTCCCTCATCTTTACTATGGACATTCAGTCACTCCTTATCACCACCCCCACCAGGAAGGCCTTAAAGCCCTAAGTTTCTTCCTCGACTGCAGAACCAGTCAATTTCCTTCTACTAACACTTTACTCGGCCTAGAACAGGGATTGCTGGAATAGCTGGTCCTCACCTTTAACAACTTCATTGATTTGTCCCTAAAGAATGAGGGCATCTCGGATGGCGCCGTACGATGGCAGCCTTGCTGAGTCTGTCTTGTCCTTTTTTTTTTGTTGTTTTTAGTTTGTTGTTTAATGTATGTTTCAGTGTATCTTTAGTTTTGTAATATGTGGGGGACGCGAAGCAGGGTGGGGGAAACTTTAAAAAAATCTCTTTCCTCGTCGGGGATGCAACTTTTTTCATATCATATCTCCGTCTGCACTGCGGCCTAACCGTGGAGCTGACGGCCTCTTGCTGGGGATCGACTTCTGGAGCTCAAAACTGCAGGGGCCTGCAGACTTAACATCGTGGAGCTCGCAGTCCCTTTGTCAGGGATCAGCTTCGGGAGCTCCAACCGCATGAGCTTCGACCGCCTGATCGCAGGAGCTTCGATTGCCGGCAGCAAGAGCTTCGGTCGCCCCAACTGCATGAGATCAGGAGGAAAGAAGATAATACGTTATTGCCTTCCATCACAGTGCACTGTGGTGGATGTTGATGTTGATTTTTATGTAGTTGTGTGTCGTGCTTCTTTTTTTGGTATGACTGTATGGCAAATCAAATTCCTTGTATGTTCTTACATACTTGGCTAATAAATTCTTTGTATCTTGTATCATTTCCTCCAA
The DNA here is from genome assembly GCF_010909765.2 of Amblyraja radiata. NCBI lineage: Eukaryota > Metazoa > Chordata > Chondrichthyes > Rajiformes > Rajidae > Amblyraja > Amblyraja radiata. The sequence goes on from NC_045956.1 coordinate 82,817,814, forward strand.
ATCAAAGTAGCTATGGGCACCCGCATGGGCCCCAGCTATGTCTGCCTTTGTAGGGTACATTGAACAATCCCTGTTCCAGGCGTATACAGGCCATATCCCCGAACTCAATCTCCATTATATTGTTCTATATCTCTCCACATCATAGTCTATATCTCCCATTACTTTCAGTCTGAAGAAGGGTCTCGACCCGAAACATCACCTATTCTTTCTCTCCAGAGATACTGCCTGTCCCTCTGAGCTCAGCATTTTGTGTCTATCTTATTGTACTAAAGACCCGCGCTTCAAAACTACCTGCATTTCTGGCCAAGCTGTTACAGTGCAGTTACATCAGTGGTAGCTACTAAATAATACCGTAAACTCCCCACGTATGTCCTCGTCACAAAAAGGACAGATCCAATTCAACCAATTGCTGCCTCAACTCGCAATCAGACCGAAGGTAGCATTAATATTGCCATCAAGTGTACCTCGTACTCCAATACCAGCTCATCAATAACTTTCGTTTTCACGAGGACCTCTGGGTACTTAACTGCCTTAATCTCAAAGTTCAGAGTAGATAAATTCCACAGGGCAGGCAGCGGTGATTGACCTCAACTGCAAGGCAGAATTTAACCAAATTAGGTTGTAGGGAGCCCTAGCAGAAATTGTCAATGGACATCAAAGGGAAAACATGCCAATGGTCTAAGTTGTACCGTGTACAAAGGAAGATGGCTGTGGCTGCTGGGAGGTCTTTTATCCCAGTTCCAGCACATCACGTAGCATAGATGTGTTCAGGGAACTAATGGTGGGATCAGAAACCACATTGATGAGGGACAAAGAATGAAACAAAAGGACACATTGAATTTGAGAAGCAAAAAGGAAGGAAACTGGATAGAAAGTGAAAAATTCTGGTGAATATCAAGAAATATTTTCTTCTGAATGTCTTACAACACAAATAGGTTTCACAATTCATTGCCGAGAACTATACAGAAAGTTTCCTTTTAGCTTAGCATTTCATTAACATATCTAGTTGCATTAAACATTAGAAATTCAATTTGCACACCAAAAATTAATCAGAAACTAAATGACTCATGTTGATCACATTCATCTCAATTTTACATTCAGGCTTTGAAAGAAATGTAATTCTACACAGAACAAAATAATTAAGATGGTGGTTAAGAAACATACCTCCAAGAAGCTGCCCTGTTCATCTACCAGTATTCCATTATACTGCTACAATGCCAGAAAGAAATAAGGTTAAACTTAATACAACTAATCAATGGCTGCATTGTAACTATTTATTTGTTTAAAATATCTTATCTATTTAGTAGTGAAAACATTTCATATGAATGTCATTTGTTAAATTCTAACATATTATTGGTCAAATTATTTTTGACCCATTAACATTTCTACATATTTATCACCATTGACATTTAAGCAATATAAAATATTAAATTTGAGCAAAGTCAAACATTTTTATTACTAGAACAGATCTGAATGCAACAAACTGCACAGCTTTATACGACACAAGGTTTCACAGGTCTGAAATTAAAGCAAAGCCAAAGCACTTTACAACGAAAAGGAATCTACAGACTAAGCCACACAGAAGGGTTTCAACCCAGCTTTTAGAGAATCATTCTGTTTTAAGACAAAATGAAGTTTTATGCATTGTTTCTGTCTCAGGCAACTCCTGGCTGTTCATTTTAAATGAAATATTTTTATTTATTTTTTTAAATCTCCTCTCGAATATTATTATTTGTACAAGGTTCAAAACCTCAGAAAAAAATATTGTTGCAAAGGCATTAAATGGGAAGTCAACTACCCTTCCTTTCAAACATAATTAATTAATAACAATTGAAATCATTGTTGGAGGGTACAGCGGCATTTCCTGATCCAATTCAGTAAACCAGAACTTTTCACACGTAAATAAATACAGCCATTAATGTTCCCTACTTATTCAATTACTGGAACATTACAAGATTTTTATCATTGGAAAAGAATACGTTACAATCTTTGCAACATTCTGCTGTTTTTCTGTTCATCTTTGTATATATTGTTGTACTTATCATTACTTTGTTTATACTGTTTTCTCTATAAGCTTCATTCAAATAAGTAATTTCATTACACACTGGTGTGTATGACAACAAACTAACCCGTATCTTAATTTTCTGCTGTTGGGACAGCCTTCTTTAATTCACACTGTCAAGTAGGCTTTGTTTTTACACATTCATTCTCTCTTACTCCATGGATCCTGCCCATCTTTAGGCAGCTCTTTCCAAGTACCAGCTTTACAATCAGAATTGGGCATCCTTTCAGTTTGGTATCTGTTCACCAAGTTAACAATATGCACATAATTTTGAAGAGCCTCAACTTGCAGAGTGATAGACTCTGGACAGGACAAGTGGCTGGTTGGATAGCTCTTTTATTCAAAATGTCAAGGACAAAGTGGACCAAATGGCTTCTTGCAAAGCTGTAGCTTTATTTATGATTTTATATGGAACTATTTTGTTGACCTTAAGTAACCCCAGGGCTTGGGTCATAATGGGAAGAAGGAAAACAAACACCAGCAGTACCTGCATGCAACTGTTTTCCAATGATAAATGCTGGGAATTGATTAGATGCCAGGACTGTATTAAATTGAAATTCTGCATGAATACTTAAGGGGTGTGGGAAGGGATGTGCACTAATTTATTATATCCACAGCCGACAGAATGAAAAACTAAAACTGTTAGGAAGTCGAACATTATGGAGGGGGAAAGCAATAAAGGAGACTTCACAAGGAGAAAGAAGCCTTATTTCTACAATCGATATTTTGAATTATTCTTCGAGAATATTTTTTTTTCTTTCTCTTCTGTTTTTATAAAACAGAAGAGGAAGGCAAATAACTGCTGCAGTTTTGTGCTAACAAACTAAGGAAAAGGGAATGTTATTGAAATTTATTAGAAAGCAGCTTTTTGATGATGAGAGTTAGATTTAGCTCTTAGGGCTAAAGGAATCAAGGGATATGGGGAAAATGCAGGAACGTGATACTGATTTTAGATGATCAGCTATGATCATATTGGTGCTGGCTCGAAGGGGCGAATGGCCTACTCCTGCATCTATTTTTCTATGCTTTTACCTCTACATCAGAAAAACTATTTGTTTATTAATTGCTAAAAGCAGATTAACGTTTATTTTTTCAGGATGACTAAATAGACACAAATCCTCAAATTATAAAACCATTCAATAATCTGGGAAAGGGAGATCACTGTTCGATTATAGGCTCGATGGGCTGAAAGGCCTGTTTCCATGCTGTGTCTCTAAACTAAAGTAGACAAGGTGAAAAAGTATCCCAGAATTGCCCCCCAAATTCAAGCAGTTTGTTTTCTGCAATATGTTGTGCAAATAGAAACATTCAAACATTAACACCACACAAATTGTAGGAGCTTTGCTAAGCCAATTAAAATACACCTTGTAGGTAAGAGTATTTAACAAAAATATCCTTAATGGTGGGAAAGTAGGAAAAAGCAGATAGGGAATGAAATCTTGTAGAAAAACAAAGAGTCCAAGGAAATTGACATATCACATCAGATCATATACGAAATGGAAAAATTTAAAACACATGTACGATCAAATGAGATACATGTGGAATCATGGAAATAATAGCACAGTTTAACATTTTAGAACTCCCCAAATAAAAGCAGTGCGTGGCAAATATAGCATAGTGAATACTTTAACAGCCCAACATTGAAAGGAGTAGCATATATCAACTGAAGAACTCAGCCACTGAGAAGAATCAATAATGAGCAAAATTCTTTAATAGATAAGAACTCCCAAAAGCATGCAATCAATAAACATGTAAATTAGATAATGCTCCAAATCCACTGGAAACTCCTGGAGGAAATAAAGCTATTTTTCCACAGAGTTGTGTATGTACAGAGGTTGAGTGGACAATAGACAGCAATGTATGATATTTATATTTCACAGAAGATATAATAATAATTGTCAAGTTTATGAGTGGTCCTTAAATCCAGGAGATGTGCCGGAAGACTGGAGGGTGGCAAATGTTGTGCCTCTTTTCAAGAAGGGCCGCAGGGAATATGTTGGGAACTATAGGCCGGTGAGCTTAACATCTTTAGTTGGAAAATTACTGGAGAGTATTCTGATGGAGCCCTTACCCATCCAAAGGTTATACGGGCATTTGGATGGGTAAGGGCTGACTAGGGACAGTCAGCATGGTTTTGTACGTGGAAGGTCGTGATTAATATTTTTGAAGACGTGACCAAAAAGGTAGATGGGGCCGAGCTGTAGATGTTGTATACATGGATTTCAGTAAGGCATTCAACAAGGTTCTACATGGTAGGCTGCTCTGGAAGGTTAGATCACATGGGATCTAACAAGGGAGAGATAGCTGAATGGATAGCAAATTGGCTTCAGGGAACGAAGCAGAGGGTGATGGTGGAAGGTTTGTTTCTCGGACTGGAGGCCTGTGACTAGTGCTGTGCCTCAGGGTTTGATGCTGGGCCCGTTACGGTTTGTCATCTACATTAATGATTTGGATGAGAACATACAGGGCAAGATTAGTAAGTTTGCTGATACAAAAGTGGGTGGTTTTGCATACAGTGAAGATGGTTGATGGAATACAGAGAATTGTGAGGTGTTGCATTTTGGGACGTCCAACAAGGGCAGGACCTACACAGTGAATGGTTGGCCTCCGGGGAGTGTTGTAGAGCAGAGAGATCTAGGAGTGCAGGAGCATGGTTTCTTGAAGGTCGAGCCGCAGGTGGATATGGTGGTCAAAAAGGCTTTTGCACATTGGCCTTCATCAGTCAGAGTATTGAGTATAGATTTGGGAGGTCATGTGGCAGTTGTAGAAGACGTTGGTGAGACCACATTTAGAATATTCTGTTGTTCTGGGCACCATGTTATAGAAAAGATATTATCAAGCTTAGCTTGAAAGGGTTCAGCAAAGATTTACGAGGATGTTGCCAGTACTAGAGGCTGTGAGCTATAGGGAGAGGTTGAGTAGACAATAGATGCAGGAGTAGGCCATTTGGCCCTTCGAGCCAGCACCGCCATTCAATGTGATCATGGCTGATCATCCCCAATCAGTACCCCGTTCCTGCCTTCTCCCCATATCCCCTGGCTCAGCTATTTTTTTTAAGAGCCCTATCTAGCTCTCTCTTGAAAGCATCCAGAGAAACTGCCTCCACTGCCCTCTAAGGCAGAGAATTCCACAGACTCGCCACTCTCTGTGAGAAAAAGTGTTTCCTCGTCTCTGTTCTAAATGGTTTACTCCTTATTCTTATACTATGGCCCCTGGTTCTGGACTCCCCTAACACCAGGAACACGTTTCCTGCCTCTAGAGTGTCCAAGCCCTTAACAATCTTATATTTTTCAATGAGATCCCCTCTCATCCCAGCTGCTCCATTCTCTCAGCATATGACAGTCCCGCCATCCCGGGAATTAACCTTGTAAGCCTACGCTGCACTCCCTCAATAGCAAGAATGGTACTTCCTCAAATTAGGGGATCAAAACTGCACACAATGCTCCAGGTGTGGTCTCACTAGGGCTCTGTACAACTGCAGAAGGCTGGGACTATAGCAACGTTTAAGAAACAGTTAGGCTGGGACTATAGCAATGTTTAAGAAACAGTTAGACAGGTACATGGACAGGACAGGTTTGGAAGGATATGGACCAAGCGTTGGCAGGTGGGAAGAGTGTAGCTGGGTCATGTTGGCCGGTGTGGGCAAGTTGGGCCGAAGGACCCTTTTCCACACTGTATCATTCTATGACTACACATCACCGCATATTTCGCCCCTCACAAAGAGTTATGGAATTGTAGTATTTACACTCAAAAGGCAACTAAATGTGTTTTATACCAAGATCAACAGATTTCTTAGGTATCAAAAAAGATAAATTGAAGGTTTATTTTAAATATTAAAATATTTTAAATGCCATTTTAAATGAGATGGGACCAAGACTGAAGATCTTCATTTCTCACTTGTATTTCTTGTCTAAAGATGAACAGAGCTACAATTCCATAATTTACATTAATCTTGATTACTGACCTTGCAGTTTATAATATTACAATAAATTAACAATTAGGTCATCATCATGGCTCAGTGAATAATACTCTTGGTGCCATGAATCACGGTGGAGGTTTTAAGTTCCTTTCCAAATAATCAATCACAAAAATAAAGACAAAAAGACAAAAAAGACTTAATGTAGCACTGAAGGATTCTTACATTGTCAGAGAAATCATCTTTTTGATGAAATATTAAACCATAATCCCATCAGTTTTCTCAAGATACAAAAGACCCCATAACATCATGTGTAACAACAGTGTAGCAAAAACCCATGTATCCATGGCAACACCAATGCTAGGATTGCCAACACTATTTTATGAATAAAGGGCATGTTATAGGAAATAATTTATCCGGTTGTATCTGTTCCCAAAGACCAAATCTGCTGGAGGCTTGCCTGTTGTGATCTCTGATTTCCCAGTACCAAAGACGTTTTTTTGATCAGAATATGTTTGTATTGTTGCAAGCTCACTGCTTGCCCTGGGCCTCGGCTACATTACTAACTCCTCACATTATGTGCCAGCAGCATCTCCAGCCCTTGCTTCAGCCTATGGCCCCTGACCAATGATCCAGGTACTGTCAACAATGCAACCCTGCACCCGGTCTGCCAAGAGATGCCAGCAAAGTTAAGCCCCCTCTTAACCCTCATCCTTTATCCATCCTCTCCAACCCCACCTTTTCCCAGCCCCAACTCCCACCCAGTTTACCTTGACATAAAGTGAGGCTCCAACATCTCAGTCTGGACCTAACCCAACACCCGGGCAAACCACCGCCAAAGCAAGCCAAATTGACAACATAAGCATTAGAGCGGGAATGAACAGAGGCAAGGAATTGTAATCAAGAAAATATCCTACTTGATAAGGTTGTAATAATAATAATAATGTAACAAAGCTTTCCCATCTCTGGCTGTTGTCACATCTTCATGCAAGACAAGTAACCCTGGTAACCATACTGTGTAGTTTCTGTTTGGCATTAACCTAATAAGATGCTGCACATGCTGCTTGGGCTGTTCTGTGAATACTTGGCACTGCCCCACAGGCAACTAAAAAGTTTTTTTTGTACCTAAAATCATACAGGATGGCCAAGTTTCATTTTGGACACAGAGAAACCTCTTCAATGTAGTACTGTTGGCAATCCTATTCTGCATTTCAATGGACATTGAAGAACAGATTATCTAGACATGATCACGTTGCCATCTATGGGAGCTTGCTATTAAGCTTCCTACTTCAGTTTGTACAGCACCGAGAACGTAAAAGGTTATTTGGTCTTGCCTTCCTATATTGTGCTATTCCACAATATTTTTTTAAAATATACAAGTGAAAGATGTAGTATATCTAGTACCTTAACAAACCCAAAGACAGGTGTGTCTCACCAACCAGAATGCTTTGGCGGAGCAGAAGCCCTGGGAAATCTGGTCAAAGTATCATATGGTAGAGCGCTATTGTCATAAAATAAAAACCCAGAAGTAATTAAGTGGTATTTTACAATAATTAAACAATTATTTATTCAACTGTTTTGAGATTGTACTTTTAAAAATAAAATTTTCGTTACCATGCTCTTTGTTCAAATGGAAGTGACCATATCAAAATAAATTTCTGAATTTAGATTGAGACATGTTACTGCAGAAATGATCTCATCGTATGTTTAGAGAAGTGCTTTCTTGCCTTTGACCAGCATTTAAAATATAATCAAGGTGGCACAGTGTATGAAAAACTATAAATCTCATGAAAATATTAGCCGGCATGCTCGTGTATAATAAAAATGATTGGAGCTTGATGTTTACGCACAAACTGCACTCTTTCACAGTATTAAACTATTCAATCAATGAAATGGGTTTACTATTATCCATACAGAAGGAACTATCACCAGTTTACACATTGGAATTAGCTTGCTATTTCTAATGGTAATTATTTCCTGTAAAGCTTCTAAAAGTATAATACAACTTTTCAAATTCTGACAGTGGTGTGTTTTTGCTCAAGCTACCTGGTTTTGTAACTTTCGTTAACTAAAATATTTAAATCTAAAACTTCAGAACCTTGCTCTGCTCAAATTAGTCTAAACAAGACACCAACATCATGGTTTTTTTTTTAATGGGTTTCAAAAAACACAAAGTACGTTTCACTTAATCTAAAGATTTGCCATTATTGTTATTATCCTAAACTGTGGAAATAATTGGTTATATTTTAATGTACAAAACGTGTCAGAAGCAACCAGGTTTGCAACCCTGCTAACTGACATGCACAAAACTCTAAAGGCATTTCAAAGCCAAAATTTACCACAAGCAAAACTATTTTTTCGTTATCCTCTGCTACCCGCCAGATATGCAGGTAAAAAAATAAGCCTCTTGAATTTTTGCACTGCGGCCTAAAATAATTCACAGATCTGAAATTGCAGCTCTCCGGTGTATGATTACCAAAGACACCAAATGGAATACTGAAAAATTAACAAAGTGATAACCAACTTGATCATACAGTGATCGTGCCTCATGTAAAAATCTGCTCCATAAATCATGCATGATGCCATTAAGCCAATGCAAGTCACACGCTTTGAGATGTGCCCTAAAAAAATCTCCTATTTATCTTCATTTCAGATCATGCATTGTGAAGAAATTACTGCACTAATATCCGAAAGTAAATTTCCACCATTTCTGCCATGCAGAAATATATATCAAATGCAAGTAAACCATCTAGCACTGATCAGCAATGGTGCTGCAAACCTTTAACTCATGCTTTTTGTAGATTTTCATGAGATTACAGAATTAAAAGTCCTTTATGATGAAAGTAGTATTAGTCTGTAAATATTTTAGTTTTTTAATATATATCCATGCCAAATTTTGATTGAGTAATCAATTCCATTTGCTGTGGAGCATAGTAAATTGGCAGATTATCAGTTATAAATGTACATACACTATTCGTGCTGGTTAGTTTTAAAGAAGCATGCAAACGTTAAGAGGATTTTCAGTGATTAGCTCGAGCAAGGAAACATCTGCAGTGATTATAGATAAATCTATTCCCTGAGGAAATAGTAGCATGCATAGATTTACTTCAAGGCATTTACCTTATTAAAACTGGACTTTGATTATCATGTGAATGCTCATTTTGATAACCATTACTACCATTTTCCAAACTGCAACAAAAGATGAACAATATGCACAGGGGAAAGGAAATAAAAGCTTGGGATTTCAAGTTTAAAAAAAATGCATGACATAAAATGAAAAGTGAAGTATGTCTGCATTGCTAAACCTATTTCAAAACAAAGCTATACTTGTTCCATTTCCAGATCTGCAGCATTATCCTATATTGGAAAATACCTAATTAACCCTAAATACACAGCATCAAGATAACTTATTTTTAATAAAAAGCTGTTAATATTTACATGCATCTTTATCTTTCAAGCAGGCAAAAATAAGTCAAAAAAAGTTATGCAATTAAAGTGCATGACGCAATATTTTTGTTCAATTTTTCCCCCCTCCCGAATATTTGCTCAGAAGTATTTTGCACTTAAATGCAATTTAAATTAGTTTAAATACACCACTGCATTCCCACGTTTACGTGCCACCATTAGTGCAACCTTTCACAAACAATTACCCTATCAGTCTAACAAATTTAATCCTCAAGGTGCACCAATATAAAATAAATTCTTACATTTTCATACGGATAATCTCAATGCTACACAGGAATAGAAATGGGAATAATGTTAAGATGAACAGACAACATCAAAGCAGCAGGTATACTTTTACCATGAACAATGTCCTATTTGATAAATTTATTGGGTGCATTTCAACGCATTAAATCAACTCTGTTCATCAGCTTTTAACTTTTCAGCAAACAAAAACTAGAGGTCATAAATGTGCAGAATTTGTCCAACTTGCATTTGATCCCTGACTGAAAGCAGTAATGAATGCCCAAAGTAAAAAAGCTGAACTGAAAGTGGAAAGGGTATCAATGGTTATCACAAAGTAAAATGCCAAGTCCCTGAGACAGAGGAACTGTAAAGGAGAAAAGGAATATGTAGAATTTAGATTCTAACCATTAGTATAACAAGTGAAGGTTCAAATTTGCACTCTCCATTACTTATTAAGAGGCAAGAAATTCAAGAGTAACAAGAGAGTGAAAGAATATTACTATTTTGCAAAGCACTACTTTTGTCCAACACAAGGAAAAAAAAAATTAGTACCAAACCTAGCATTAGGAAACAGCAACTCTATTATCAGCTGTTCATGAACAAAGATGCTTGATTTATGTTACCTAATTTATAGAATAAGAACAACCATTGTCTGAGAACAGCTGCACAAATCTAGTTTCAATTGGTTTAATCCATTGTGAAATCATAAAATTTGGAAAGATTGTGTTTCGTATACAATGGACGAAAACTAGTAAATTCTCCTCCCCACTCCTGCCCAATCATCGTATGCACTCATTCGTTCAATTAAAGATATACATCAATTATCTGGAAAATGAATTTTAATCAATGCTGTGCATAGAATTTTTTTTTTAATAATAATAATTAGTAATGGATTCACAATTCCTAGTATTTGACAAAAGTAGAACACTAATAACATGGAGAAATTACTTCTGCAAACTTCTTATACTCACTCATCATATACGTCCTCTGTATCCATCCGTCGATAGAATTTGGCCAACTTCACAGCAATTATAATACTTGGAATTAAAAATATTGTACAGCACCCAAGGCTAAACCAAAATCCATTCTAAAAGCAGCAGATAAACAAAATACAGAAACCAGTTATTCCAAGACAGTCAAACAAATGACCAAAATAAAATACTGTGCATCATAAAATGGAAGGATTTTTTTTATTTTACCAAGGAATCCACAATAAAACCGCATAGTATCATATCAACTGTATCCACCACATTAGCAACGGGCTTACAGATTGCAACTTCATTGTTCATCTGCAAAAAAGAACATGCATTATTTCCAAGGAAAACAAATCTCACTTCTCCCAATCAGAAACATAGCTGTTTAATTACTTTGGAATAAATAGCCACAATAATTATAGTAAACTGCAAAGAAGCACTAGATAGGCATCGTTTTGGGTCGAAACCCTTCCGAAACGTTGCCTATTTCCTTCACTCCATAGATGCTGCCTCACCCGCTGAATTTCTCTAGCATTTTCGTCTACTTTCGATGTTCCAGCATCTGCAGTTCCTTCTTAAACAAGAAGCACTAGATGCTTTTTTTGGTACGTGGTAGAGGGTGGGAGGAAGGATGGAAAGAGAATGAAGTCAGAGACTATCCAGACTGTGACAGAATCTTTCAATGTTATTGGGTTAGAATCCTGGAGCTCCCCAGATCACAGCACACTTACCAAATGAACAAACAATTCAAGGCAGCAGCTTACCAGCAGCTTGAAGGGTAATCGGTAGTGGGCAATAAATGGCAAATCTGCTAACATCCCACAAACAACATAAAATCAGTTCAAAGCCAGTGTGTTACCTGTCATAAGTTGGGGTAGTGAAGGTGATAGGTGCAGGACAATATCTTGTAACCAAGTATTTAACAAGTCCCAGGGTATCTCACATTAAATTAGATGGAACTGTTCCAGTAACAGGTTGATTGTAGGCGAGGGCGAGAGAATACGCAGGCTAAGTGTAAGGGGCTTAATGGGCCTGTCCCACTTAGGTGATTTTTCAGGCGACTGTCACGTCGTAGTAGGTCGCTGAAAAACTGGCGACTGGAATGGCGAATGTCAGAGTGGAACACGCACACACACACACACACACACACCGCTTCCTTCACCAGCAAGTTATGCAGGCAGGGGACAGGGCAAGCAGGGGGAGTGCTGTCTGAGTGCAAAGCCAATGTGATACAGACACACACCACATTGAACAGGAAGGGTGGCGCTGTAATTAAGACGGTGAAAGCACAGTGTACTGGAAGGGTCACAAGTCCTTTAAAAGAGGGGGGGGGGGGGGAGAGGAGGGAAGGGGGAGATGGGGTGGGGAGAAGGAGAGGAGACAACTTAATAAGCCAGAGATACATGACTGTGAAGCTCGGCGGATATTAACATTACTGGTCAGTTGTCCTTGGTTCCGAAAACTACTGCTTTTTTTCCCAATGAGCTTCACCGGTCAGCACTGGCTACAACCTACAAGAACCTTCGACCTCCTGGCAACCTCCTGGCGACCTACATACGGCACGAGAATTCTCGCTACTCTCCATGGCGGCTTCATTCTGGTCGGCGCTAATTTTTCAACATGTTGAAAAATTTGCAGCGACCATAATGAGGCCTAGTTCCAAGAATGCGGAAACTCCTCACTACCATGAAGGCAACTACTCGGCAACCACTCACGAACATGTGGGGACCGCATAGTCTCCTGCAGTCGCTTAAAAAGGCGCCTAAGTGGAACATGCGCAACAGGAAGGAGTTTCAGGTTTAACTATAGAAACTATAGAAAGTGCAAGAATAACAGCTGGTCAGGGAGCTTCTCTGGAGAAGATGGATAGGCAAAGTTTAAGGAAAATAATAGAAGAGGCATCAAATGGGTAGGGGAATGAAGAACCAGAGAATATAGGTTTAAGATGAGCAGGAAAAGATTTAATAGGAACCAGAGGAGCAACATTCAGCAGGTATATGGAACAAGGCAGCAGAGGAGGGATGTTTAGGCAGGTATTATAACAGCATTTAAATAACTCTTGGACAGGTACATGGATGGAAAAGTTTGAGGGATATGGCCAAATGCAGGCTAATGGGACCAGCTTAGATGGGTCATCATGTTCAGCATGGACATGGTGGGCTGAAGGGCCTGTTTCATGCTGTTTAAATGACTCTGAACAGTAAATACTGTAATGGATATACGGATAGGAAGGCAAGTAATGCAAGTATGAGACCTCAGATACAGACAATGGGTGCAAGAGTAGGCCATTCGGCCCTTCGTGCCAGAACTGCCATTCAATGTGATCATGGCTGATCATTCACAATCCTTGTTCCTTCCTACTCCCCATATCCCTCAATTCTGCTAGCCCCAAGAGCTCTAACTCTTTTGAATGCATCCAGAGAATCGACCTCCAGAGAATCGGCCTTGCCTTCTGAGGCAGAGAATTCCAAATTCACAACTGTGTGAAAAAGATTTTCCTCATCTCAGTTCTAAATGGCCTACTCCTTATTCTTAAACTGTGGCCCCTGGTTCCAGACTCGCACAACATCTGGAACATGTTTCCTGCATCTAGCGTGTCCAATCCCTTAATAATTTTAGGAAAATTAAGAGTGGTGAATAACATGAATGGTAATTTATTTGCATCAGTCTTCACTGAGGCAGACACTGGAAACATCCCCAAGATATCAGACAGGTTAATTGCAAATAACAGAATTTTCAAAAACCCCAACAACAATTTTAGATGGACATGGGCTGATTTGGGATAGTTAGCATGGTTTTGTACGTGAGAGGCCTGACTCACAAATCTGATTGAGTTTTTTTTTTAAGTCATGACCAAAACGTTTGATGAGGGCAGAGCTGTTGATACTGTATATGTGGACTTCAGCAAAGCATTTGACAAGGTAGGCTGCTTTGGAAGGTTAGATTACATGGGATCCAAGGAGAGATAGTTGAATGGATAAAAAATTGGCTTCATGGAAGCAGAGGGTGATGGTGGAAGATTGCTTCTCAGACTGGAGGCCTGTGACTAGTGATGTGCCTCAGGGTTCGGTACCTGGCACGTTACTGTTTGTCATCTACTGTATATCAACGATTTGGATGAGAACATACATGGCAAGATTAGCAAGTTTGCTGATGATACAAAAGTGAGTGATTTTGCAGATAGTGAAGATGGTTGTGAAAAATTGCAGCAGGATCTGGATCGATTGGCCAGGTGGGCGGAGGAATGGTGATGGAATTTAATACAGAGAAATATGAGGTGTTACATTTTGGGAAGTTTAATATGGGCAGGACCTACACAGTGTATGGTAGGGCTCTGGGGAGTGTTGTAGGGCAGAGGGATTTAGGAGTGCACGCGCATTGTTCCTTAAAGGTGGAGTCATGGGTAGATAGGGTGGTCAAAAAGGCGTTTGGCACATTGGCCTTCATCAGTCAGAGTATTGAGTATAGAAGTCGGGAGGTGATGTTGCAGTTGTATAAGACATTGGTGAGACCGCAGTTAGAATATTGTGTTCAGTTCTGGGCACCATGTTATAGAAAAGATGTTGTCAAGCTGGAATGGGTACAGAGAAGACTTACAAGGATGTTGCCCGGGCTAGAGGGTCTGAACTATAGGGAGAGATTGAGTAGGGTGGGATTCTATTCCTTGGAGCGCAGGCAGTTAAGGGGTGATATTACAGAGGTGTATAAGATCATAAGGAATAGATCGGGTAGATGCACAAAATCTCTTGCCCAGAGGTCATTGATTTAAGGTGAAGGGGAAAAGATAGGAATCTGAAGGGTAATTTTTTTTCACACAAGGGGTGGTGGGAGTATGGAACAGGCTGCCAGAAGAGGTTGTCGAGGTTGGCACTAACCCAATGTTTAAGAAACCGTTAAGACAGGTGCATGAATAAGGCAGGTTTGGAGGGCTATGAACCAAATGCAGGCAAGTGGGACTAATGTAGCTGGGACATGTTGGCCGATGTGGGCAAGTTGGGCCGAAAGATCTGTTTCCATGCTGTATCACTCTATGACAAGGGTTAAACTATTGGAGAAATTAATGGGGTTAAAGGCTGATATATTGCCAAACCCAATGGCCTGTACCCAAGGGAGTAATTGCACAGATAGTATATAGATTGGCAGAGAATGTTCAAATGTCACCAAATTCCATGAGGATGCTAAAAGATTAGAAAACAGCCAATGTGACTTCCTTCTTCAAAAAAAGGGAGGAAGACAGCAAGTGGGGAACTGAAAACAATATGGTTGAGCACCAATTGTTGGCCCGATGCTAGAGTCAATAATCAAAGGGGAAATAACTGACCATTTAGGAAAGCTGAATATAATAAACCAAGTCAACTTTGTTTTATGAAAGGCAATTCATGCTTGACAAATGTGTTTGAGCTCTGAAGATGTGTCAGGGAGAGTTAAACTGGGGAAAGAGTAGATGTAGTGCAGTTAGATACTCAAAGTGTAACACAAGAGAATCATGCAAATATTAAGAGCCCAATGTGAAGGAGGATATGTGGACGAATGGCTGTCATACAGAAAACAAAGCTAGAATAAATGAGTAATTAAAATGAACTGCAGATGCTGGTTTATACCAAAGATGCACACATGCTAGAGCAACTCAGATTCAGGTAGCATCTCTGGAGAAAATGGATATGTGACGTTTTGGATCGAGACACTTCCTCAGTCACCTATCCATGTTCTCCAGAGATGCAGCCTGACCCGCTGAGTTACTCCAACATTTTGTGTCTATCTTTAGAATAAATGGGTCCTTTTCAGGCTGGAGGAATGCAATTAGTAGAACTACCCAGAGATCAGTTCTTAGCCTTCAATCGATTACAATTTATATTAATGACTTGGAGAAGGGAACAAAGCACAAGGGTTCCAAGTTGGCCAATGGTATGTAAAAGGTGGAAGGACATTCTGTGATGCTGTTAAGGACATTATGATCCATCAATCGGAATAGATGGAGCGATTGATAAGAGTTAAAAGAGGGGCAGTCCAAGATCATGTACATCAAGGTAAGAGGTCAAAAGGTGGAATATTATGTAAGTGGTAAGAGACCGAATAGGAAAGATTCAAAAGGAATCTAGGCATTTTAGTGAATGAACCACAAAGGTGAACAAATAGTTAAGGCAGCAGACAGCATTTTGGCCTTTATTTTGAAGGGTTTGGAGTTCTATTACTCGGGAGGTCTTGTTAGTTGCACAGAATGTTAGAAATTTTCATCTTCGATTATTGACTCAAACATCATGAATATTGCGCATCTTTCTGGTCCCTATACAGTAGCATTGAGGCAGTCCAAAGATGATACACCAAGATGATTCCTGAGATGAGAGCGTGATTCTCTGGACAGTTTGGATTTATAGTTATTGGAGTTTAGAAGAGTGATCTTATTCAAATATACATGATAGTAAGGAGGTGGACCTTGACAAGGCAAATGTTGAGATGTTTTCACTAGTGGCAGAGTCACAAGCCAGGGGACATGGCTACAAAGTACTAGTCAAAGCACTGGTCATTTAAATCCGAGATGTGAAGAGATTTATCCAAAGGTAACAAATCTCTAAAATTCTAAGTTCCCAGAGGATGGCAGAAGCCAGAGCATTAGATTCATTTAAGATTGAGAAAGACAAATATTTAAAAGATTGAAGAAATGACAGTCAGGGGGATCTGGCACAAGAAGAGCTAATCAGACATGATCATATTGAAAAGTGGGGCCCTTTCAAAGGGCCCAATGGCCAATTCCTGCAACTATTCCTTCTTGTTTTTGTGCAAGTTCAGAATGATAGAACCAGGTTGCTGGAAACACCCTTTGCTATGGAAGATAGAGAAGGGCATCAATTATGGATGAAAAGCAAGCCTATAGTAATGAAAATAAGGGGGAAGTCTATCTTCCAAAAACAAGAGGTGGTTGGCAGGGCCATTGGGGATTACCATGTGGACAGATAGACAAGGACCAAGATTGGCAAATTGAGCTACGTCTGCCAAGGGACTGTGCTGGAGGAAAACCTAGGCAATAAGAGAAAGTAAATTGGATAGCATTAGAAGATGGAGGGGAGTGGTGGGGAAAGGAATAGGAAGCATCATTGTTAAAATGTGTTTGGGGAAAGGCAAATCAATAAAAGAGAACTGACATTAGGACAGTGGTGGTGGGAGGATGGTGATTAATTAGATCATGATATTTGGTGTTGTAGGCTGGATGCTTGTTGGTTAACAAACAACAAATTAATTGAACTTTATCTGCCAGACGGAAGGACATGGACCTGAAACATTACAGCTCTCTCTCTCTCCCTCTACAGATGTCTGACCCGCTGAGTATTTCCAGCACTATTGTATTTCAAAGCATTGTCTCTCTTTTTTCAGTTTCACATTTAATTACACTGGTCAGATAACGAACTAGACGCAATTTAAATAAATATAGTGCAATTAACTAAGTTTTTTACTAAGTTTCCTTACAATGTAGGTCTGGCAATACTTACAACATCTTCGGTCCACTCTAAATATTCTGTGAAGTAGCCAATTAGATTCTTCATGAAGTGATAGATTTCCTGGCGAGAAGTATATATTTTAGATATGCCATCATTTAGGTGAAGTAGATCAAGAAAAACACATGAGACATACATAAATCAAAATTGAGATTATCTACTGATTGGTAAAATAACATTACCTGCTTTACGATCTCAGTGCCGTTGTGGTGAATTAGATACTGAGCAGATTCAACAGCAGTAATTATACCTTCCACTTTCACCTGTGGAGCAGCAACAGATAGTAACAATATGCTGTAATGAACTATGAACATGTATCAAAAACTGCAAGAACTCCCACACAGTTGCTTCCTGCACTCAAGTAAGTTCTTGGAGCATCGCTAAATTTAAATATGGCACTGGCGCCATCTGGTGGTCGGGCCACTGGTTAATCGAACCCTCGTTCATCATGTGATAAGAGGCACATGACTTAGGGGCGGGGGTTAGAAAGGAAGTAGAGGGTGTGTTCTGCTGCAGACACATTGCAGTTACTCTGGGCTCAGCAACACTGCTCTTGTTTTTGATTTCTTTTTTGTTTTTTCGCGCTTTATTGGTGACCTCGACGTTTTCCAAACTGTGGTTTCGGATCATACAATGGAAGCAGATAACAGCCCCCCAGATGCAGTCGCAGGCCCAACAGCTCAGCAGAACGCCGTTGCGGTTAAATTGCCTATGTTTTGGACGTTGCAGCCACACGTATGGCTTGAGCAGGCCAGGGCTAAATTTCATATTCGGCACATTATTGCTGACGACACAAAATATTATTACGTGGTCGGGGCCTTGGATCAGGACATGGCCGGTCATCTCGTTCATTTTCTTCGCCAGCCGCCAGCAAGTATGACAGCCTGAAGGCGCTCTTATTGAGCACTTTCGGGCTCAGCAAGTGTGAGCGGATTCTGAACATGGGTGGTCTCGGTGATCGCAAGCCGTCGGATCTAATGAGTGAAATGCTCACCTTGATGGACGGTCATCAGCCCCGTTTCCTTATTGAGCACGTGTTTCTGGAGCAGATGCCCGAGAATTTCCGCCTGCTCCTCGCGGGTGAGGATTTTGCTGACCCCCTGCGGCTGGCTGAACGTGCCAACGAGCTGTGTCACGCCAAACAGTCGGATGTCTGTCGGGCAGGTGTCGGGAAGGCCGCAACGCAGCCCGTGGCCATTTTCTGTGTCGATTGAGGGTTCCACCGGAAGTCAGTTTCGAGTGACGTGGGTAGAGGTAGGTGGTGCTACTACCACCAACGCTGGGGTCCTGCAGCCCACCAATGCTGTCCGCCCTGCTCGTATCTGGGAAACGCAGTGGCCCAACAAAGCCGCCCGCCCTGCCCGTATCTGGGAAATGCTGTGGCCGGCCGTCAGTAGTGGCTGAATCGCCTCTACTCCTGGGACCGTCATTCAGGACGGCGGTTTCTGGTTGACACGGGTGTGGAAGTCAGCGTTTTGCCCTCAGCGGGAGTCGACACTTGATCCGGTAAGTGGTGGCCCGCTCTTACCGCAGTTAACAGGAGCTCCATCCGTATGTACGGTTTTCGCACGGTCCCGCTTAATTTCCACTCCTGCCATTTTACATGGACTTTCACTGAGCCGTTGCTGGGCGCCGATTTTTTACAGCCACCATCCCGGTTGGTTGATGTGCGGGGGCAGCGTCTCGTGCATTCTAGCACTTTTGAGTCGATTTCTCTTCGCCCCGGACAAGTTCCTCTGCATCACCTCGACCCTGTTTCTGCTGTTGACAATATATACGCCCCGATATTGGCGGAGTTTCCTGCCATTCTGACCCCTCAGTTTCAGTCGATCGTTTCCTAACATGGGGTTTTGCATCATATTATTACCGCCGGACCACCACTTCATGCTCATGTACGCCGGTTGCCTCCTGACAAGCTTGGCATTGCCAAGGCTGAGTTCCAGATGGAGGAGATTGGAATTGCGCGTCGTTCTGATAGCCCGTGGGCCTCTCCACTGCACATGGTTCCCAAGGTGAATGGGGGCTGGAGGCCTTGTGGGGATTATTGCCATTTAAATGATGTCAGGATGGCTGATCGATATCCTGTTCCAAATATCCAGGACTTCATGGCCCATTTGAATGGGGCCAAATTTTTTTTGAATTCCAGTTCATCCGGCTAACGCTCCAAAACTGCTATCATTACCCCTTTTGGGCTTTGAGTTCATCGCATGCCTTTCAGTCTCTAGAGCTCCACGCAGGCTTTCCAGCGTCTCATGGACATGGTGGGTCATGGTTTAGAATTTTTGTTTATTTATTTATCCTCGCCAGAAGCACTGTGCCCACCTCCGTGTGCTCTGTCAGCATCTCAGTGAATATGGACTGGCTGTCAACCTCGCAAAGTGTCAGTTTGGTCTGAGTTCCATCACTTTTCTGGGGCATCGTGTTACATCGCAGGGGGTGGTGCCACTCCCGAGTAAGGTTGAGGCCATTCGGCAGTTTCCTCGCCCATCCACGGTGCGTGGGCTGCAGGAGTTTGTCGGGATGGTCAATTTTTACCATCGCTTCGTGCCCGCGGCTGCTCGGATTATGCGGCCATTGTTTATGTTCCTGTCCAGCAGGCGGCGTGACCTGGTGTGGGATGAAGAGGCCACCATTGCGTTTGAGGGCGCGAAGGAGGCGCTGGCGAAGGCGACGATGTTGGTCCATCCGCGAGCTGATGCTCCGACTGCCTTGATGGTTGATGCCTCTGACAATGCTGTGTGGGGCGTACTCGAGCAGCTGATTGATGGACATTGGCAACCTCTCGCTTTTTTCAGTCGGCACCCGATCCCAGCTGAACAGAAGTACAGTGCGTTTGACCGGGAGCTCCTCGCATTATACCTAGCCGTTCGCCATTTCCGGTATTTTCTTGAGGGCAGGGACTTTACCGCTTTCACGGATCACAAACCTCTTACTTTCACTTTCGCAAAGATCTCAGATCCCTGGTCAGCACGGCAGCAGCGCCATTTGGCTTACATTTCGGAATACACGACTTGCATCCGGCACATTGCAGGGAAGAGCAACCTAATTGCAGATACGTTGTCCTGCACTGCTATCCATGAGGTGGCTCCGGGTATTGATTATACTGCCCTGGCGGCCGCACAGCGTGACACACCGCTATTTCTGGTTTGGTGTTGGAGGATGTGCGGTTTGGCCCTGCTGGTGCCATGGTCCTCTGTGACGTGTCGACTGGTCGGCCGAGACCCATCCTTCCTGCAGCTTGGGGTCACCGGGCATTCGATATTGTTCATGGTTTGGCTCATCCATCCATCTGGGTGATGATTGCGTTGGTGGCGGCAGGTGGCATGTTCATGTGGCATAGTCTGTGTAAGCAGGTCGGTCACTGGGCCGGAACGTGTATCTCCTGTCAGGCGTCTAAGATCCATCGCCATGTCAGCGCACCCGTGCAGGGTTTTGCTGTGCCCCAGCGGCGTTTTGACCATATCTTTGTTGTTATTGTGGGTCCATTGCCCCCGTCTAGAGGGGTTACTCATCTGTTTACTATCGTTGATCGCTTCACTCGATGGCCGGAGGCTGTTCCGTCCGATTGCTGATATCTCTGCCACTACATGCGCTCGCGCCCTTGCTGCTCATTGGAAAGCTTGTTTTAGTGTGCTGGTGGACATCTCGTCTGACAGGGGTGCACAGTTCACCTCTGGGTTGTGGTCTGCCATGGCCCAGCTGTTGAGGGCTCAGCTGCACCACACCACGGATTACCATCCGCAATCCAACGGGTTGGTTGAGCGTTTCCACCGCCATCTCAATGATGCTTTGAAAGCAGGGCTCACAGGCCCGGATTGGGTCGATGAGTTACCGCAGCTCTTGTTGAGAATTAGTGTACGGTACACCGCTTACGGTTCCTGGCGATTTTTATTCTGGCTGCGCGGGAGCAGGAGTCGACCTCCTCTGTGCTGTTGCGTCTTCGGGAGCAGTGAGCACGCTTTCTCCTGTTCCAACATCCCGACACGGGATTGTTTTTTCCTATGTTCCGTCTGCCCTCAAGGACTGCCCATATGTGTTCCTGTGTCGAGGTGTTGGAACAGGAGAAATGGCATTTCGACATTTGTGTTGGATGTGGGTAGAAAGCCTGAGATTGTATTGGTGGTGCGTCTTAAGCCGGCTCATGTGGACATTGTCTGACTCCTTTATCGCGGTTTAGCACATTGATTATTGTGCACGGACTGGATCAGCTCAAAATCTGAAATCACTTACTGTCAAGCACTATGACAGTGTTCTTGGAAGAACATGAGCACATGTAGAACACAGTAATGGTACAACACTAACTACACTTTCATCAATGGGAGGGATACAGATTTAATTATTGTTTTTCAGCTGAGGTTACTCTGTACAGAGGTTTGGAGTGATGTCTGCACAGGAATTGGAACAGTAAGTAATCAAATGGAAGTTTATGGAAGGCACCATTTCATATCCACTGGGAAAAGCTGACATGACCAGCTCAACTACAACAGGATAAAAAAATATCCTTATTTTGCATTACATTCTTTGTACAACACTAAACCAGGTACAAAACATGAGCAAGTGCCAACAAAAATATATTTAAATTCAAGAAGACAACAAAAGATTTACCTTTAAGCCTGCTGCTATGTTCTGCAGTAATCCAATACTGTGATTCAACGTACTCTATTAAAGTAAACAGGTTTTGTAAATTATAAAAGAGAACAAAATTGTTAAATGCAAAATGAGGATATTTTTGTTAAATGTCAATATCTGCTACTGTGCAAAGGAAATGTTTTGCCCATGCAGGCTATATCTAAACATTCACTTCATCCTGCTTTCAACTTGGATGTTTACATTGTTTGAATTTCCAAGGGTTTTGGAAAAGACAAGATGATTGATGATGGACCAGTGTACTGTTGATACCGAGCTACAACTGAGAAATAACAAAATCTGATTAATTTGAGATGTGTGAAGAGTGGCTGGATAATATCCTTCCCTCCTCCCACTAGAGAAATGCCCTGGAAAATCTGGCTACATCATAAACCACCATTAACTGGTAATTCGAGAAAGAAGATGAGCTGTAATACCCCACTTGAATGATAGAATTAATTTAAAGATCTTGCCTGATCATTCATCCAGACTTTGAAGAATGGCATGCCAAATAGTTTTGAGGACAAAAGTTCCAGGCAAAAATATTACGGTCAAGAACACTGGGCAATCAATAAACCCTTGAAATGGACAGACAATTATGCGTAGCAGTATAAACTGGACAGAAATCATTCAGGGTACTCATCTCTCCTCCCTTTTCCCACCCTGTATTTTCAAACATAAAATTAAAAAAAGAGATTGACATTCCTTTTAAACTCATTAATTTCCAGTTTCCTACTGTTCTCATTAAACTTATTAGCCTGATCACTGGAAAATGTATTATTCCTATGTGCACCTAAAATATCTGACAGGATATTAATAGAAGTAAACTTCGAATAGCCAGAACTTCTACCTGTACAGCAGCAATGACACAAAAGTGATGGATTATTGGAGCTTTAATTATACGTTTAACTGACCTCAGTAAGAGATTATATAAAATATACATGTCACATACAAGTTGATTCCATTTGCTTAACTGTTTGGCCAGGGTTCTAAAATTTTCCATCTGGTCTGCTTATCGTACACAGAACAGCATATACTGTATATCAATGATTTGAGCTGGACCAACCACATTCTTATAGCCAGGAAAGCACACCAACGCCTCTATTTTTTTAGAAGACCAAGGAATATTACCATTTCTCCCGAGATTCACACCGACTTTTACAGATACACCATAGAGAGGATCCTTTCGGATGCATTACAGCTTGGTTTGACAACAGCTCTGCCCAGGACTGCAAGAAATTGGTCAAAGTCATGGAGCCCATTCCATCAGACAAACTAGCCTTCTCCTCCCCCCTTTTTCCCCTTTCAACATCAACTCCATCTACACTTCCCACTGCCTCGGGGAAGCAGCCATCAATTGGTTGTTTCTTTTTCCCCCATTGGGCAGAAGATACAAAGCACATAACACCAGATTCAGGAACAGCTTCTTCCCTGCTATTATCAGACTACTGAATGGCCCTCCCTTAAACTAGGGTGTGGTCCCAAACTTCTAACCGACCGCTTTGCAAAGCTTGCATTTTTTCCCCTTTACCTGCACTCCCTCCAACTAGAATGCAATAACACTATATTTTGCCTCTGGTATTTTTCTCTTTATGCTTGCATATGGCTTGATTGTACTCATGTATAGTATGATTCAACAATATAGCATGCAATGTTTTTTTACTGTATCGTGGTACACACGACAATAATAAAGCAATACAAATTCTAATCAGTATTTTCAAATACAGTACAAGATACTGAAATCAAATGTTCTCAAGATTGCATGCATATATTTGCACAATGACACACCAGAAACAGATTTTTTTGACACAAGTAATTGTTGATTAACATCCACCTGTAACTCACACAACCTTTAAATCACTGATTTAACCCTTTCCTTTACTTAAAGAATACAGTAGCAACATTTGTTAATTTGTTCAATAACACTAATAATACAGGACGCAATGGATTATTTGATGGGTTTAGCTTAAGATGCTCAGAGAAATGCCCGCTTATTCCTGATACGGTTAAAAAAAAAATAAAAGGTTAAAAAGAGATTGGTGCTTTAAACGTCATCTTACATACAGATCTACACAGATGATAATATTAGAGAGGAGTTTATCAGATGAAAAAAACCTTTGGGCTCAGGCCAGAAACATTTGATCTCAGTTAAAGAGAGATATGTAGACAGAATGGTGAATTTCTGGAATTCTCTTCCCTGGAGTTGTAGAGACCAACTTGTTAGAAATATATTTGTGGAGTTAGATCGTTTTTTGCAAGATCATGGTATTAAGTTGGGTCTCAGCACAGAGCAGTTCAGGCCTGGGGTAGCTCAGCCTCCAGCGTATTGATTAGCTGGGCAGGCTTGAGAAGCCTGGTGGTTCACTCACGTTCCCATCTGCTGGAGTTATTTCCTTGTAATGGAGAAAAAAAGCCACTGCATCTGAATGGTTTTGTATGCAAACTGGCTCCTAGCCAATTGGTTGCTGGATTACATAACTTGATCATCTTGGGCTCAACATCATTTATTGCAGAAATAAAAAAATCTAGGGGCCGTTTGTTGCTGGGTTTTTTTTAATTTAACTAGCATTTCAGTGCCCAGAAGAACAAAGTGTTTCTTTTGTACAGGAATCCAGAATATATTTGTATTTCATGTGGGCACACATTTTTTTGCAATTGCAAGGCAAAACACATGAAAAATGGAAATATGTTTGTCATGCATGCGCTTGTATTTGTGGCTATTATTAGAACAAGATAAAATGTAGTTCTTTATCAAGCTTAGAAAATCCATATTTGCCCAAACTGGAAAATAAAGTTCCAAAACTGAAAACTCGTGCGTGCATGACACTATTTAAGAATGTACCCCTTCTTTTTTTTAAAGGCCACAAGCATAGTACAAAGGTTTCAAGCTTTTTAAACATAGCAGGTTTGCCCGCTTCTAAAAAGTCTCAATTAACTTCTCAACGAACATAACCATGGTCTTCAATCAGGAAATACATTCACAATGGCCATGAAACAAGAAATTCTTACCCGTGCTTCAACATATCTCTGGTAAGCATTTAAAAAAAGCAAGAATTGGAATTATTTTTTTTTAAAAGGGACACAAGGTTAATGAAAAAGAAATCATTGAATATAAGATTCAAGATGCGTTTCAGACAAACAATAATAACTATAGAAACTCCTTAACGAGATTAGATGCTGCTGTAAACCCCTTGTAGCTTTGATTAAATCTCGACCAAATATAAACGAATTTGAAGTTTCAAAAATCAAAGACCAAATATTAAATAACAAAAGGCAATTGAAATTAATTTGAGAAGACCTGATTTCATATAAACAGCTTTGGACTATTGTATCATAAACCTCTATAGCTTACATTATATGCATAAAGCCTTAAATCCAATTTCACTTGAGGAAATTAAACAAATTGCCATGATTCAAGGTGTGGAATGCATGGCAAACATATTAAACCATTTGGTAGTTACTCTAAAACTGTTCAGCAGCCCAAACATATGGCTGATAAGGAGAGCTGCAACTGTGATAAAGTGAGAACACTAATTCAGCTGCGTTCCAGCCATCAAGCCCAAAGTCCTAACTTATAATGATCAATAATTGTTGACAAAGACTTCCTTCAACTAAATGCTAACATAACCATAAATTCATAAATGTTAATCAAGATATCTCAGACAGGAAAGAATCACCAGGTATCAGAATTTGCTAGAAGTGGAAACAATTTCTACAGAGTAAACACAGCGCCACCCCATGGCATGATTTCAATATTGAACCGTGACTATTACACAGGTTATGGAAACAGCCACTACAAATTCATAGTAATTTATAAGATATAAAGTTGATATAGAAGTATGTTTTTATCTGCAGTAAATTAAAGCAGGATATGCAAGGCAAGCACGTGAATCGAGATGGTCACCTTTCAAAAACAGATTACCCTCTAGATGGTGTTTTTTGGGATGACAGTAACTGCTGTAAATAGTAACCAGGACAAGGCTTTTGAACTTAAAATAGATGATTTCTATTATGTCATAACTGGAGCAGCAGTGCCATTCAACCTCAGTTCAGCAGCTGCCCGTATCAATTTTTAAAAAATGGTCTGAAATTCTGATTACATGTGGAAAACTTATTTAAGGAAATATTTAAGAAGGAACTGCAGATGTTGGAAAATCGAAGGTAGACAAAAATGCTGGAGAAACTCAGTAGGTGTGGCAGCATCAATGGAACGAAAATAGGCAATGTTTCGGGTCGAGACCTTTCTTCAGACTGATGTGAGGGTGGGGAGGGGTGGGGAGAAGAAAGGAAGAGGCGGAGACAGTGAGCTGAGGGAGACCTGAGAAGGGGAGGAGAAAATGTTCAAGAAGGAACTGCAGATGCTGGAAAATCGAAGGTAGACAAAAGTGCTGGAGAAACTCAGCGGGTGAGGCAGCATCTATGGAGCGAAGGAAATAGGCAACGTTTCGGGCCGAAACCCTTCTTCAGACTGATGTAGGGTGGGGGGGGGGGGGGAAGGGAGGGAAGAAGAAAGGAAGAGGAGGAGCCAGAGGCCTGAGGGAGAGCTGGGAAGGGGAGGAGACAGCAAGGGCTACCGGAAATTGGAGAAGTCAATGTTCATGCTGCTAGGGTGCAAACTGCCCAAGCGGAATATGAGGTGCTGCTCCTACAACTGGTGGTGCACACTCTGGCCATGGAGGAGGCCCAGGACAGAAAGGTCGGATTCAGAATGGGAGGGGGTTGAAGTGCTGAGCCACAGGGAGATCAGGTTGGTTAATGCAGACCGAGCGGAGGTGTTCGGCGAAACGATCGCCAAGCCTACGCTTGGTCTCACCGATGTAGATCAGCTGACACCTAGAGCAGCGGTTGCAATAGATGAGGTTGGAGGAGATGCAGGTGAACCTCTGCCGCACCTGGAAAGATAATTCCTTTGAAGTGGGCAATAAGTATAACAAATTTTCTTTACTTGCCCAAAAGAGTGCAAAATCTTAAGGCAATATAGAAACTTGCATCTACAACTAACTGTAAACAAGGATCAGGGGAAGTTTGTTGATGGAAGAACAAATTAATTTCCCCAAAAAAGGCTATAAAGTGAAGAAATTCAATTCACTACTATTTTAGCTGACAGCTGAAACTGCCAGAGCCATGAAGTCTATCGCCAGTCAACCATTGGGATTGGATCTTCCAGGAGTTGGCTAGCAGCAGCATCTCCAAAACACCTTTCAAAACAGGATGGTTAAGAAAGAACTGCAGATGCTGGAAAAATTGAAGGTATGACAAAAATGCTGGAGAAACTCAGCGGGCGATGCAGCATAAATGGAGAGAAGGAAATAGGTAACGTTCCAGCCCGATTTTACCTTCTCCCCTGGCTCCCTGCCCCCCCAAGCCTCCAGCCTCATCGTTCCCCAGCCCCGCATGGCCCGATTTTACCTTCTCCTTCAAGGTATGCCTGTTTGGGAATTGTCTATCCATTTATTTTCATTATTTAAATATCAACATCATCCAATTCTAATGTAAAATTTGTCTCCACCTTTGATTGAAAAAAAATCTTCCACCTATTTTCCAGCAAGTAGTTTACTTGCGATCATTCAACCATTTAATAGCAGTAACAATAAGAATTGATTTTGATTGAAAGTTTGGTTTAGTTTAGAGATACAACGTGGAAACAGGCCTTTTGGCCCACCAAGTCCACGCCAACCAGCGATCTCCCACACACCAGTTTCATCCGATACACAACAGACCATTTACAGAAGCCAATTAACCTACAAACCTGTATGTCTTTGGAATGTGGGAGGAAACAGGAGGACCCGGAGAAAACCCATGCAGTCACAGGGAGAATGTACAAACTCAGTAAAGACAGCACTCGGGTCTATGGCGCTGTAAAGCAGCAACTGTACTACTGCACCACTGTGCCACCCTGGGGACTTGGTTTGTTTATAGAGCCTGCAATTTTTTACTTGAACAAAAGCAAGGCCAACGGGCAAAAATCCTTTCATAGAGGCAAGAAGATGATAGCTGACCATTTCTGATATCAATAGCAAAGAATATGGCTGTACAATGCAAATTCAAAGCACATCTTAAACAGGCTTAAATAATGTGCAAAATTGATCAAGTAAACATTTTTTCTGCACTTTTCTTACCATTCCTGCTTCGAGAGGTATCACTTGCTGCCTGTATATTTCCCGAATATTGTTTGCATATCTTCTTAATGCATTTGCCAAGGCTCCTGCGGGCTGAATAAGTTGCATATAGACAGTCACATACCAATAAATTACAAATACATGCTTGCCAATATAGTACTCTATATAGAACCCACAACTATTTATAATGCAATCAAATATTTGATTGAACGGTTTTCTATAAATTGGTCATATAACCTCCAATCTCTTTGAACAGGATCATCCCTCTCAGCTGCAAGAACAAGTGGATGGCATAACAGTAACAGGATTGTGTGTCTTTAGAAGAAGCTTGTCTTTGCTCTATGCACAGAAATGATTGGAGAATTAAAATGTTATTTACTTAGCATAAACTGCCACTTTCAGGAAAGGCAAGCAAAAGATAAGAAACTGACAATTAAAATGGCAGCGCTGATGGAAAAAAAAACCAAGATTGGAAGTACAGGAGAAATAGATACTCATCTCGGTTCCTCTTAATGCTTGATCGCTTTACAAATGTAAGTGGCATTTTGCAAAACAAAACATGCACTGGCGACATTTATTTCCTGCAACAGATATTGAATAGCTTTTTCAGGAAGCACTTATGTTGCTCTGTCGCTACAGCTAGTTAGATTTAGCTCTTAGGGCAAAGGGAATCAAGGGATATGGGGGGGGGGGGGGGGGGGGGGGGAACAGCCAGAATGGGTTACTGATTTTGGATGATCAGCCATGACCATATTGAATGGCGGTCCTGGCTCGAAGGGTCGAATGGCCTACTCCAGCACCTATTTTCTATGTTTCAATGTTTCTACATCATGGTTTGCAACAAACTAGCAGACATTTTAGGTTAATTCTGACCAAAAACAAAAGGGGCTCAGGGTTTGATCACCATGATCTACAAATCGGAGCTGCCAAAACTCACAGGAGTTCAGTGTTTATTCAAATCAAGTTTGTTTCATTATAGCGAGACAGTGCTTTACAGTTTACCAGAACCTCAAAAACTAGATTTAAATTGAATTACTAAAGTTTGAAAAATAGAATCTATTAATTATGCAGTCAGTCCTGAAAAACACCTTAAGCGGTTTACAGGTCATAGCACTTCTACTTTCCCTCTCAGTCTGAAGAAGTGTCTTGACCCAAAACATCGCCCATTTCTTTTCTCCAAAGATGCTGCATGACCCGCTGTTACTCCAGCATTTTGTATCTATCTTCGGTCATAGCAGCAGCTGGGTCATAATTGTTTGTTGTTCAGCAGCCAACTGAACTGTCACCTGAACTGTAACATCAAAGTCTGTGGGTATCAACATCAATATTTTGTTTGTGACACGTATGTGTGTTATTTTAATAATACGTTGATTTTTTTTTTAAAATAGAGCACTGGTGTGAGAGAAATAACATCATTTATTTTTAGGTTAGCACAGCACCAAAAAACACAAATGTGAGTCATGTTGGATTTTCTGCTATGTATAATGTGGTTTCCCAACCACTGTAGATGTGTTTGCTGAGAGCAGAGGGAAAGGAGAAAGCAAATTGTGTCAGAGACCAAATTTCCCCCAAATAACTTACCAGTGAATTTACTTTTGCTACTAGATCATTTGCAAATACCCCAAGGTCCACCTTAGTCACATTTTTTTTAATCTGTAAATGAGAGAAATAAATTGAGAAAAACTTGTCGGAAAAGTTTGAAACTCACAATTGCAGAAAATCAGTGAAAGCAATTCTTGACTACATTAGAGATCCAATTGAAAAGATAGAAGAGCAACTGCTCAAATAAAGACAATATTCACCAAAGGACACAGTAAGGCTTACCATAAAAGCAACACAGCAAAATGGGCACAAGATAAAATGTTTGTGTTTTATTATAATTTGGGGATATTTTTCTAATGTGACATTATGAGAGATTCAGCCATGGAAAAAATGAGCATCAATCTGAAAGGCAATTAGTTTCACGGGAACTGGCATGGTAAGTTGCAGATGAGAGGTAGTTGCAAAGATGAGGGACTTCAACATCATTGATGTTTATCAGACACTTTTCAAATTCTACCAAAAACATTCCACCCACGTTATCTGCTGATTTGATATCTGTGGATCTGCATACTCACGAGTATGGCTCCAGACCCCATTTCATTTTTTCAACCACGATCTACATACATGTACACATTGGGCACAACTGTGTGTAGAGTAGAGTGATCAGTTCCCAGACCAGTCCCGTCAAGTGGCTCCCATTGTGTGCTGTTCTAAAATACGAACTTGCATACATAACTACAGCTGGCAATTCCAAAACCACTGTTTGCAAGTTGCAATTAAGTCAGAGGAAGTTGGTTGTTTTGTCATTCCATTTAGGGTATCTAAACACTTTATATATTGATTGATGCTTGTGGAACAGTACAAGGCAAATGAAGACACAGGGAACTGCAGATGCTGCGACCTTGAGTAAAACAAAGTGTTGGAGTAACTCCACAGATGCTGCCTGACCGCTGAGTTACTGGAGCACTGTTATTACAGGACAAACTTGTGTTTAAGGATGCCTTGGGTACATAGAAGAGGGCCTCCGTGACATCCACTTTTATACATTCAGCAGAATGCTTGTGTCCCTATCCTCATAAGGATGGTGGACTTGGAGCACATTCAACCTATAAATAACCCTTCAGTTCCAAACAGGAACTTATTTTTTCTATCCACCAGATTTATTTTTCCCTTCAGATTTCATGTTGATTAAATATTTTTGTTTTTGTTTTTTTTAAAGAAGGTTTATAGCAATGTGCATGTATAATATGCTAATAATAAAACATTTCCAATTACAGAAATGTAGAGTATATAAAAATGTGTGAAGCAAATGGAAGCAATATTAGGTGTAAACAAAATCTTTGTAATCCGATTGGAATGGGAGCATTTCCACATTTTGGGACCCAGTTGCTAATTGTTCTGTGGTCAGAGCGGACAATGAGCCTGGGTCAGAGATTGTGACATTGGGAAGCAGCTCTACAGAAATAAATTGAAAACAAGGAATATGGAAAAACGCAGGATGAGAATTTCACACTGGAAGTATTGGAGCACCTGTATTGGAAGGTAACAGAGAATAAATGATTTTATTTTATTATACAATCAACTCCTTTGTATATTGAAATATCTTTAATTAAAACTTCACTGTAAATTAGACTTTGTGCTCAAATATAACCAAGCAAAACAAATTTGTATCAGGTTCACTTGTAATTTACATAATTCAAATGAAATGTGCAATGAGATAGTTTCTGCTTTCATATAGGATATTTAGATTTGATTACAAAAATATTTCTAGTAAACATCTAGTTTCATTACATTTCAGCGTACAAAGAATAAAGTGATACCTCATTGAAATAGGCAGCAAAATTTATCTTGTCAATGCCAGTATCAGTGAAATCACGCAGACCAATTTTAGCCTCTTCCTCCAGTATTATTATGCTACTAAAGTTCACTTCAACATTGCTGAATTTGTCCGTCACATTAGCTGTATACTGAAAAAAAGACAGTGCTATTAAAAGTGTACATTCAAACAACTTTTGCATTTACTATATTATTTTATTCCAGTCACATAACAAATTTAGCCCACTGCTGCATAAACCTTGTCCTAGTACATGTCACTCCAGTATCCTAATCAAGCAAGATCTATTCAAAATAGTCTCTTCATTGGAAATGCCAATCAAATAAAATAAAGTCTAGTATTATAACCTTGAGCTTCAGATACATCATCCAGCCAGTGAGTGTTCCAGCTCACTTCAATTCAAATTCAGCACCATTTTTATTTGACTTTCAGATAGCAGCAGCCCTGCATTTCCTTCAAAAGTCCATTACTTTGATTGCTTTGCATTGAGAAAACTGCTGCAGCACATATGCAGGAATTAAACCAAATCATACACACTTCCAAAATCCAAATGGAAAATTATTCTGAACAAATTGAGCTGCAGTTTTAAAATAAGTAGGGAGCTGTAAAACGGAACACAACCATTTGTCCAAAGCAAAATTTGCTTGCAAATCACAGTGTATATTCCTTAGGGAATGTATACAGCCATTTATTCTGCAAAAACAAAGAATTGCAGATGCTGGAATATTATGCAAAATACAGAGTGCTAGAGTACCAGGTGCTCAACGGGTCAGGCAGCAGCTCTGGAGGACATGCACTGGCGATGTTTCAGGTCCGAACGCCTCTTCAGGCTCAGACTCTGATCCAAAGGAGGATCCCAAATGGAAACATCACCTATCCACATCCTCCAGCGATGTTGCCTGACCCACCAGGTTACTCCAGAATGTTGTATTTATACTGTGCTCAAACAGCCTTTTCAAATGTATACAGGAAAGCACATTACAAGGTCAAAATCAGAGGAAAATAATATTCACTATATGATGAATTACTACAAAGTGTGTGAAATGAAAGTATGGAATTTTTTTGCTGGAAAGTTAAAACGACAACTGAAATACAGCTATTGACTGCTATTAAATTGACCAGAATGTGACTGTCCAAGGCTGCAGCAGCTTTGACACTTGCCCTCTTTAGCCAAAGTCCGAGCGAGAGAAGAAAATCCAAGAGGCATAAAAACAATTTTCAACAACAAAGTCAATTTGCCCTAAAGACAAAACTGAGCTGGTACAAGATTGCAGAGTTTGATCAACTTTTGGTTAATATCTCATTTCACCACTGGAAACAAGTAGAACATAAACAAGAAAGCAATAAGCAGCATTTCAGTGCCTCTCTCTGCAACTGCAAAGTTCATCTTTTCGACTTAGAAGAATACATTACTAAGGAAATCCACTGCTTTTACTTACTGCATTGAAATTTACATCATTAATATTGAATACATGTTGTAGCTGGAAGGCTGAATATACTCCTTCATTTCTGCGACACTTGCTGTAGAGAAATTAAAAATAGATTATGATGTAACATTCACAGTAGGCACTCTTTTAAAATACATTATCTCCAAGATGGGCCTGAAGTGGTTCAGGAAATTGTAATAGATCTTAGATTGCATGACTCTTTCCTTGGCTACATCCTCCAGTTCATCCTACTTTCAAAAGATATTACTTAAGAGTCATACAGCACGGAAATAGGCCCTTCGGCAGATTCTGAAGTGAATGAAGACCATTATAAAAATTTAATAGGCCTGAAAATATTGATGTGATGTCAAGTTAAGCTCACATAGGAGACACAGAGGCTCATCCTATCAATATCTCCCTCCCCCAGGTAAAAGCATTTTGGTGGTCTGTTAGCACATTGGTGAGATTAACAGTGGTCTGTTAGCACATTGGTGAGAAGTACCCTGGTGTGACAAAAGGGAGTAGAGTGAATAGCTTCAGTATTACCACAAAGCTGTCTGAATGATTACGGGAGCAGGCAAAATAAATCGCATGGTGTTTACCATGGAGAGTAATAAAGCCACTACCAATTGTCATTCATTTTGGTACCAAAGGATTGGGAATGGCTTCATGATTTTGAAGAATCAGACCAAAGCTCTCTCCAGACTTGCTAACTTACCCATGTGGCAAACCTGGATCCCTACCCCAGTACAAAAATCACCAGGGGGATGTATGGCAATAGGCAATAGGTGCAGGAGTAGGCCATTTGGCCCTTTGAGTCAGCACCACCATTCAATGTGATCATGGCTGATCATCCCCAATCAGTCCCCCGTTCCTGCCTTCTCCCCATATCCCCTGACTCCGCTATTTTTAAGAGCCCTATCTAGCTCTCTCTTGAAAGCATCCAGAGAACCAGCCTCCACCGCCCTCTGAGGCAGAGAATTCCACAGACTCACCACTCTCTGTGAGAAAAAGTGTTTCCTCGACTCCGTTCTAAATGGCTTACTCCTTATTCTTAAACTGCGACCCCTGCTTCTAGACTCCCCCAATATCGGGAACATGTTTCCTGCCTCTAGCGTGTCCAAGTCTTTAACAATCTTATATGTTTCAATGAGATTCCCCCTCATCCTTCTAAACTCCAGAGTGTACAAGCCCAGCTGCTCCATTCTCTCAGCATATGACAGTCCCGCCATCCCGGGAATTAACCTTGTAAACCTACGCTGTACTCCCTCAATAGCAAGAATGTCCTTCCTCAAATCTTTGCTCCTATATTCGATTCCTCTTGTTATAAAGGCCAACATGCCATTCGCTTTCTTCACTGCCTGTTGTACCTGCATGCAAGCATTACTGCATCCAAGAGATAAACAGATACAAACTGTTTTTATTCCCCAAGAAACAAAATATCAAGACTTTGCATTAAATGTTAGTATCTGACCTGTACACACTCTGAAAAGTGAGGTTTAGATCGAAGGTGAGGTTTACGTTGTAGTCAGAAAACAGATATCCAGAAAGGAAATTTTTCCACTGCGAGTTCAATAAATAAGGAGTATCTAAAAGCTTGAAAACACAAAAATGACCAACTTAGTAGCAAAAACTGTGTATCACTTATACCAGTTTCCCCAAATATATCTTGCATTAGGCCCATTTACATTAAGCACTGCACCTTACTATTGTTAAAAGTCTAAGAAATAAACAATGAAAACATGACCGAAAAATAAAATCTGCTTATACAAGCCACTTCAAACAAAGTTCCATATTTTGAGGGTTTTGAAAATTTTGTAACCCTGAATTTCGTATCGGTAATAACTCAAATTATTTCATCGCGCAGAATCCCATTTTACACCACATTTTAGCTCATTTAAACACTCAGGTTTATTTGTGAAGTGTCCCCGGAACACTGACACAACAATCAAGCAAAAGGTGACATCAAGCTGCAAAAGGAGATGCTTGGCCAAATCCTTGTGATTCTAGGGTTTATTTTTAATTTTATGTTTACTGTATATTTTTAACTATTTTCTGAAGAGTAGGGATAAAAACAAAAACTGGAGACAACTTTGACAGACGGTGAGATTCTGTGACCAGCTTTTCCTCCCATCAAAGGCTTCCGGGGAGTTGAGGATAGGACCCAAAAGGCGCTGTTGCAGAGGCCTAGTTGCCTTCGTGGTTTTGCCACAACCATCGCCAAGTCCCAGCTCAATTGGCCCGGGTTAAGTGGAAATGGGTGGGAACCACAGCTGGTGAACCAAATAAGGGGCACATGGAAAAATAAAGATTGGTTAAGAGTTAGAACTGAAGAAGCATCTTAACCAGGAATGGCCATGGCATTAAGGGAGAGGATTGCAGAGTTCCAAGTCTTGACTTCTGATATGGCCTCCAGTTAATGGAGACCTGCAGAAGCAAATTAGGTTTTTCATACAATACAAGCTCAAAATTGGTTTAATAAAACACTCACCAAAAAAAATGAAAATCGAATAAAAAATTCAAATTTTCTTTACTTTTATTTTACTATATTTTTTACTTACAATAAAGTTATTGCACGTTACCTTAAATAAACTCTTGTCTTTAAAAGACTGACAGCTGAGTCTTTCTACATTTCCTCCTGCAAGGAATGTGACCACAACTACCAGCATCAAAAGCCAGGAGAAGATGAAGCTGACTCCAACACCACTAAAATAAATGGCAGAATTAGAGTTAAGACGTTATAAAGTTCCTAATAAATATTGGGAATTGGAAATAAACCTTAAAGACACAATCTTTACTACAAAAAACTGTACCATGTACTGGCAAGCAAGGCGACTGCAATATTTTTGACATTTTGCTTACGCTAAAAGAAGGGTGCCTCCCGTGTTGGATACACAGCCTCTGGTGGTTGGCGAAGCATGCTTGTCAAAGCCGCAGGATCCACACAGCAAACCAAGGTAGTTGAAAGTAAGTATAAGCACAACTGAACAGCAGAGTGCAATTCCACCGAGCCATCTATAAAAAAAAAAGGATAGACGCAAGGAAGATGATGGTTTACAGAACACAAGTTGCTGAGGTAATTCAGCATCTCTGGAGAACATGGATAAGTGACTGCACATGGGTAGAGCGTAACACTGCTCTCTCTCCCCATCCCCGCACACGCAACAAGGGCAGAGTCCCTCTGGTCCTCACCTTTCACCCCACCAGCCGGCAAATACAACACATAATCCTCCGCCATTTCCGCCACCTCCAACGTGACCCCACCACTCGCCACATCTTCCCATCTCCCCCCATGTCTGCCTTCCGCAAAGACCACTCCCTCCGCAACTCCCTTGTCAATTCTTCCCTTCCCTCCCGCACCACCCCCTCCCCGGGCACTTTCCGTTGCAACCGCAAGAAATGCAACACCTGTCCCTTCACCTCCCCCCTCGACTCCATTCAAGGTCCCAAGCAGTCGTTCCAGGTGCGACAAAGGTTCACCTGTATCTCCTCCAACCTCATCTACTGCATCCGCTGCTCTAGATGTCAGCTGATTTACATCGGTGAGACCAAGTGTAGGTTGGGCGATCGTTTCGCCGAACACCTCCGCTCAGTCCGCAATAACCTACCTGACCTCCCGGTGGCTCAGCACTTCAACTCCCCCTCCCATTCCCAATCCGACCTCTCTGTCCTGGGTCTCCTCCATTGCCAGAGTGAGCAACAGCGGAAATTGGAGGAACAGCACCTCATATTCCGTCTGGGGACCTTGCGTCCTTATGGCATTAACATTGAATTCTCCCAATTTGGCTAGCCCGTGCTGTCTCCTCCCCTTCCTTAACCCTCTTGCTGTCTCCTCCCACCCTCCCATCCGCCCGCCCTCGGGCTCCTCCTCCTCCTCCTCCCCTTTTCCTTCTTTCTTTCCCCACCCCCCATCAGTCTGAAGAAGGGTTTCGGCCCGAAACGTCGCCTATTTCCTTCGCTCCATAGATGCTGCTGCACCCGCTGAGTTTCCCCAGCAATTTTGTGTACCATGGATAAGTGACTTTTAGGTCGGGATCATTCTTCATACTGAATATACAGGTCAGAAATCAGTTCTGTTTTCAACTTTTGCGCAGAGGTTCATATCACATAATTGGTGGCATTCGTGGCGATACACATTTTTAAACTAAAGTTAAGAGACACCTCACCATTGTTAAAAAGCATTCTTGTAATCTTCCATGCTGTGACCATAAATGAGATTTACCGATTACTCTCTTCATGTCGGCACAAGCATATTTGGAAAAACCAAACCATGTGCAAGTTAATTAAATTGCAAACATTTCACAAACAGTCATGACTCGGCATTTAAGGTTGGAATGCATTAAAAGCTGAAGGAAAACAATGCTGGAAATACCCAACTTCACCTACTGTGAAGTAGGAGTTACTGTTTCAACTAGACATTTATTCAGAATTGATCAAATCATCAATCATTGATGTGAAAGTTAAGCTCTGCTTGCCAAACAACCTGACTGAACTGAATATTCAAATGAACTGTTAATTTCAAATTTTCAGCAATACTTTTCTGAAATAAAACCTACCTGTAGAAATCATACTTTTCCAAATAAGGAAGATACTCAAGAAAATATCTCTGACCCTGATTGAGATACGCAGTAGAAGTATTGATCACGTCATCAATAGCTGGTTTCTTACTGAAATCCGAAACCATATTACCAACATCATTGAGAACCTTCTTTACATCTGAAAGGAAAAGAAAAATGTTACAAACTGCATGGTTCCTTGCACACACTTTCTGTCACTGAAACCACTAAAAATGGAGCAGACTCGTGAAAATGCACCCTATATGGAGAGCACATAACATGCGGCAATGCACACTTAGTGTATAATAGATAGAAGCCAAAACATTATTTCTGGAAACAATGTAAGTGGGTGTTTTACGTAAAGTTTCTATGGAGTTGATGAGATCTCAATTTCTACTTAGTAAAAGCAAATTATTGAACTGCCCTGGAGTATACAGTTTCATTTTCCATCCCAAATTAGCAGGTCATCACATTTAAATACTATACAAATTCAGTTTGAGACTTGAAAATTTACTAGGGAGGTATAACTTCTGCGAATAGATTGCCATGCAATTAGAAAAATGACACTGGCACATGGCATACAAACACAAAAAGATACAGTATGTCACAGATATTACATACTGCACTTAATATTTGCTTAAACTTATAGAGGAAGTGCTGCAGAAATGCAAAGTTACCAAGGGTGGCACCAGCAATGGCTGCCTCACCAACAATCTGCCTTTTCTTTCCTTCTTTGTGTTTTAATTGTATGTGTTATACATTTTTTTGTGTTCTTTAGCTTGTTTTATGTGCGGGGTGAGGGGTAACTTTTTCTAATCTCTTACCTCAACAGAGATGCGATTTTTTTCCGTATCGTATCTGCTTCCGCACTGCGGACCAACATCGAGGAGTTGGCGGCCTCTGCTGGAGACCTATTTTGAGAGCTCCACCGCGGTCGCCTGTGGACTTACCATCGCGGAGCTCGCAATCAATTTGCCAAGCTCCAACCATGGGTGCTTGCGGACTTAACACCACGGAGCCCGCAGTCTCTGGTCAGAGACCGACTTCGGGAACTCCAAGCCGCGGGAGTTACAACCGCCCCGAAGTGGGAGTTTCGATCGCCCCGACGCGGGGGCTTCGATCGCGCCGACGGATAGTGCGACTGCCTTGACCGCGGGAGAATAAAGAGGAAGAAGATTGGACTTTTTTGCCTTCCATCACAGTGAGGAATGTGGGGAATCCGCTGTGGTGGATGTTTATGTTAACTAATGTAGTTGTGTCTTGTTGCTTTTTTCCCCCTATGGCTGTATGGTTCGCATATCACTGTACCTTAATTGGTACATGTGACAAGAAAAGACCTTTGATACCTTTTAAAAAGAGACATTAATTGGATAAACAATATAAAATTCTTCATTCATTGGCTATATCTATTGGCTAATTTTGTAGTAATAGCCATTTAGTAAATGCATAGTATAGAAAGTTGATTTTTCTGTAACTACCTGCTGAAACTGCCTTGGTTTCATTTTCAATTATTTCTGGAGTTTTGTTAAATGACGCATGTCCCTAGAAAGATACAAATAAATTAACATGAATATAAACATTTGATATAACTTATCGTCATAAAAATATATTTGGGAGAAAGCTGCTTTATTTTCGTCACAGCTCAGTGTTCTTTCAATGTGGAATCCAATATCTGCGTTTATAATCAATAACCATTCAGACACAGAAATACATAATTTCTACACTACCACATGATCTGCATCTTGGAACTCCCACACACTGCAATGATAGCACCATCACGGCGTGACCTGCTGTTCAGCGTTCATAGGACAATCAGTCACACATCTTGGCCTTGACAGCAAAGATGCTTTTATTAAATTTATTTTTTAATCAAGATAATTGAATTTATCCCAGAAAAAATAAAATCTGCTATGAGAAAATGCAACAAAAACCACAAATTTCTTGGTTCTGCATAATTTGATGATAGTTACAAAATAAATGTTTAATGTTGGTCAAGAGGCACAAGTGTCGCCCTTTCCTCATATTGGCTGGGATAACGATTGTTCGGTGTGCAGGAAACGATTTTTTGTAAATGAGTTTAGTTCAATGTAACTCAATTCCTAAAGGCTATCAGTCCCTACCACAAAGCTAGCCAACACATTGCAAAATGCCAACCACACTCATTAGTCAAGCTACGGAATACTGCCACTCTTATTCAAGGAAAAATTAATCCGTTGAATAAGAGTGGAAATTTTCTTTAACGTGAAGAGACGCATATCCTCCAATCTGATTTTCGAAAGCCTGGGTTTATAGAATTTGCTGAATGAGATGCTGCTCTCTCCACAAGCTCAACCATGACTGTGCCCATGTTTGTCAACTTTTTCTCAACTTCACAAACATAAAACCATAGAATATTTTTAAATTATATCAGCACAATTCAACTGTATTTAATGCAGTGACAGATTAGCATATTACAACACTAAGGCTCAGACTCATCCAACTTCTATACGAATAAACATTGGTGCAAGTTGAATTATTTCTTGGTGAGAAGTAAGACGCTTCCCAGAGCAGAGCTTGTACTGCAATAAAGTTAACACAACAATCATTCCAAAGTGAAGGAGACTTGTTCCACGGACTATTCAGCATAGTCAGCTTTTAGCGGATGCAGAAACGACGACTAAGCTTTCTGAACGATCTTTATTAAACACTCGCTCCTTAGTCAACGGGTCTATTCATGCACATCTGATCACAATGGTGGTCAGCAAAACAACTGTGTGCGAAAGCGAAACCGCGCGAAAACAGCAGCCCCGCCCG
The DNA here is from genome assembly GCF_010909765.2 of Amblyraja radiata. Classification (NCBI taxonomy): domain Eukaryota; kingdom Metazoa; phylum Chordata; class Chondrichthyes; order Rajiformes; family Rajidae; genus Amblyraja; species Amblyraja radiata. The sequence continues at coordinate 82,857,841 of NC_045956.1, forward strand.
AGTCACGTGATCGCGGCTTCCGAACACCGGGTTCGATATCTGCGTGCACCAGCAGGCGCCGCTACATGGCCCCCCCCCCAAAATCCGGGACACGGAAACGCACGGGTAACCGGACGGTTCGACCGGAACGCGCAGTCCAAGGTCGCAGGGCGAGCGTAAAGGACCTGTCCCACCACCAAACGTGGTCGCTTGCGGCGTACGGTCTCGCGGGGCCGGTCCCACTTCGATCGGCGGAGGCGTATGGAGTTGTACGGGGCTGGTCCCGACATCGCGTGGGCTCCAAAAATCATGCACTGTCCGAAAATCCCCCGTGACAACAGCCTGTCGGCCCGCATCCGCATTGAGGCCGTACGCAGCTCCTCGACGGGCGTATGGAGTTGTGCGGGGCTGGTCCCGACATCATACTCACCAATCAGCTGGGCAGGAGGTGGGCCAACTGAATTCGGACGTCGCACGGCGTCGGGCGGTGACGTCATCGTGCAATCTTGACGGTGTACGTCTAGCGCATGGCGTTGCGCGATGACGTCACCGCCCGACGCCGTGCGACGTCCAAATTCAGTCGGCCCACCTCCTGCCCAGCTGATTGGTGAGTATGATGTCGGGACCAGCCCCGGACAACTCCATACGCCTCCACGGTTCGAAATGGGACCGGCCCCGCGAGGCCGTATGCCTCAAGCGACCACGTTTGGTCACGCTAGACACATGCAATCGCATGCTGGTGGGACAGGCCCTTAACATTCGGGGCCGGCATAACAGAACCGGAGGGGCGCAACAAACCCAAACGAGCGTAACAGAGGGGACCGGTGAAACATAACCGGGGGTAACAGGTGCAGAGGGCGGCAAAACGGCCGGTGGATGCCCTCTACGCCGCGGAGTGGCCACTGCCACCGGGCTATCCTCGTCGACGTGTGCTGGCTTAAGGCGGCTGACGGAGACGAACTCCTCCTTGCCACCCATGTTCAACGTGAACGTCGAGGTACCAGTCGCTAACACCTCGTACGATCCTTCGTACACCCGCTGTAACGGTGAGCGGTGAGCATCCCTACGAAGGAAACATAAGCACAATCCCGTAACATAGTAGGCACATGCACCGCGGACGACCCATGTCGGGTGGTGGGGACCGGGACCAAAGTGCGCGCCCGCTCGCGAAGGTCAGCTAACACCGCCGAAGCTGGGATCTCCTGATCCCAGGGGATGGGCAGAAAATCCCCAGGTACTCGCAAAACCGAGCAGTAAACCAGCTCGGCCGAGGAGGCGTTGAGGTCTTCCTTAGGCGTAGTTCTGATGCCTAGGAGAATCCAGGGCAACTGGTCAGCCCAATCGGGGCTGGTGAACCGGGCCTTCAACGCCGACTTGAGGTGTCTGTGAAACCGCTCGACTGACCCATTCAACTCCGGATGATATGCGGTGGTCTGGTGTAACTTCACGCCATACAGCTACGCCATACCACACCAAAGGGAGGACGTGAACTGGGCCCCTCGATCAGTAGTGATATCTGAAGGGACCCCAAAACGAGCGATCCAATGTGAGACGTTAGCCAGCGCACAAGCCTCAGCTGAGGCATCGGTTAACGGTATTGCCTCCGCCCACCTGGTAAACCTGTCCACGATAGTCAGTAGATGAGTAGCCCCTCGCGAACACGGCAAGGGACCCACCAGGTCAACATGGATGTGCACGAACCTGCCGTCTGGAACAGCGAAATCCTGCACGGGCGGGCGCACATGCCTCTGCACCTTGGAAGTCTGACGGGATACAAGCGCGGGCCCATGCTGCGACCTGCTTTCGTAACCCGTGCCAGACGAACTTGGCCGCGACCAGGGCAGAGGTGGCGCGAATGGACGGGTGAGCTAGGCTGTGGATGGTGTCGACAATCCGACGCCTCCAGGCAATCGGGAAGATCGGGCAGGCTTTACCCGTTGAGACATCGCAAATGACTCGCACGCCTGCAGCGCTGCAAGGCACTTCAGTCAGCTTGAGTCACGATTCAACATTGCAGTAATTCTCCATTCCGGCGTCGGCCCTTTGAGCTGCTGCCAGCTCCGCATAATCCACACCTAGGTTTAAAGCGGAAACCTCAGGGACCGCCGGACAGGAGAGCGCGTCGGCCACAACGTTCAGCTTCCCCGCCACATGCCGAATGTCAGACTCGAATTCGGATATGTAGGCGAGGTGCCGCTGTTGCCTGGCAGACCAGGGGTCAGACACCTTATTCAAAGCGAAAGGGGGCGGCTTGTGGTCCGTGCGGCCCTCTAGGAAATAACGGAAATGTCGGATCGCTAGGTAAAGCGCGAGGAGCTCCCGATCGAAAGCGCTGTACGTGATCACCGGGGCCCGCAGCTGCCTGCTGAAAAACGCCAGCGGCAGCCAACGGTTACCTACCCGCTGCTCAAGGACAGCACCCACGGCGACGTCTGACGCGTCCACGGTGAGAGCTGTGAGGGCTGATGCCCTCGGGTGTATCAGCATGGTGGTGTTGGCCAGCGCGGTCTTAGCCCCCTCGAAAGCTATACCAGCCTCCCTGGACCAAACCAGGTTCTTGGACTTGCCGGGCAGACATTGGAACAACGGCCACACGATGGCAGCCGCTGACGGGACAAATCGGTGGTAGAAATTGAATATTCCGATGAATTCGTGCAGGCCCTTGACGGATAGTGGCCTCAGGAAACGAAGGATTGCGTCGACCTCCTCAAGCAGCGGCTGTGCGCCGTGGCAGGTTACCCTGCGACCTAAAAAGGAGATGGAGCGCAATCCGAACTGGCACTTCGCGGTTTTGATCACCAACCCGTGCTTACGCAGCCGTTCGAAGAGCAGGCGGAGGTGCCTAATGTGTTCAGCCTGTGAGCTGCTGGCCACCAGAATATCATCGAGGTAGATGAATATGAACGGCAAACCCCGCCCGACCTGATCCATTAACCTTTGGAACGCTTGAGCGGCATTCCTCAGGCCAAAAGGCATTCTTAGCCATTCGAAAAGGCCGAAAGGGGTGATGGTGGCCGTCTTAGGGACGTCGTCGGGATGGAACAGAATCTGATTATACCCACGGACCAGGTTGACCTTCGAGAAGAAGGCGGCGCTCTCCAAATGAGCCGAGAAATTTTGGATGTTCGGGTCTGGGTACCAATCTGCTGTGGTTACCGCGTTTGAACGCCTGTAATCACCGCAAGGTCTCCATCCCCCGGACTCTTTGGGCACCATATGGAGAGGGGAAGCCCAAGGGCTATCCGACCGCCGGACAATCCCCATGTCTTCCATAAGCTGGAAATCGTCTCATGCGATGCGCAGTTTATCGGGTGGGAGGCGGCGCGCGCGGGGGTGAACCGGTGGACCCTCGGTGGGAATGTGGGGGACCACGCCATGACGAGGCACAGCCCCGTCGAACCGGGGTGTGAGCAACCCTGGGAACTCGGCAAGAAGGGCTGCGAAAGGTTGCTGGATCTCAGCGACCTCGTCGGGTTGCTGTGGAAATGTTAACAGTTTACGCGGCTCGGCAGGGCACAGGTCCGACAACGGGACCATTCGCCCGCCTCTCATATCGACGAGCACCTATATGGGTGGGAGTCGAAATTTAAGTCAGGGGTCCGCGCGCCATAAGTTCGAATGTCGCTCCTGTTAATGGCCGAGAGGACAGGTCCTACCTTACCGATGCAGGTATCATGGGCGGTTGGTGGCAGGATGCTGGCAATGGCACCGGAGTCGACCAGGAAACAGTGGCCGGAGTGGCGATCACGGATGTAGAGGCGTTCGTTCGTGCCGATCGGGTTCGCCTCTATGGGCGATCGGCTGAGGCATTTCCCTGAGACGAGCAGGGGCTTCGACACCATAATGGACATGGTGATAACACCAAAGGCATCGGCTGTACATCTCTGGCTGCGGCGACGCTGCTTCTGCGCTGGGCGAATCATGACCTTCGTCCCGATGTCTTCTCGGTTGCACCCTAGCCGTGGGGTGGGCGAAAGAACAAACGTCCCGCCGTCTGTGGGTCCACAACTCGTCGACTCTCTCTGCGAGGTGCTGAAGTCGGCCCCGGCGAGCATTAAGCGGACTTCGTCCGGCATCTGCTCCAGGAACGCCTGCTCGAACAACAAACATGGACGATGCCCGTCCATCAGGGCCAGCAACTTCGCCATGATGGTGGACGGATGCCTATCGCCGACACTGTCCATGTGGACGATCTTCGCCGCCCTGTCTCTACGGCTGAGAACGAAGATATGTAGCAATAGTGCCTTCAAACCCTCGTATTTGGCTATCGTCGGCGGGTCTCTGATATACGGCAGCAGCCTCGAGGCACAGTCCTGTGGCAGAGCTCCCACCACGTGAAAATACATCGTGTCATCCGCTATGATCCTGTGCAGATGAAACTGTGCCTCTACCTGAGGTTGATCGGGTCAAAATGAAGGCAGCTTGTAGCCCAGTGAGCCCTGCCATCGTGCCGGCCGATTCTGCGGGAAGTAGTCCTCCAGCATGATCCCTGTCTAACGACAGCTAGACAAGTCGGGGTCACCAATTTAGCAGATGCAGAAACGACAACGTTTTCTGAACGATCTTTATTGAACACTCGCTCCTTAGTCAACAGGTCTATGCATACACGTCTGATCACAACGGTGGTTAGCAAAACCACTGTGGCGCGAAAGCTTAACAGCGCGAAAACAGCAGCCCCTCCCGAGTTACGTGACCGCGGCTTCCGAACGCCGGGTTCGATATTGCGTGCACCAGCAGGCGCCGCTACAAGCTATCATTTTTACTGTTGGTGTGATCATGGTTTCTGTTAGCCAGAATTCCCTCGGCAAAGCAAGCTTTTCATGTTTTTACATGGGGCCAAGGAAAGAGCGTTCACGTCGCGGCCCTGTTTCAACCAATCTTTCCACCACCACGCACAAGAAGCACAAGAAGCGCAAGACAGACACCATCGTGCAGATGCCGAGAAGTGTGTTCAGCTCTGGCTGAACAACTTCTAATCTTGTGTGTGGACTCGATAAGAAGAAGATGTTTTTACATGTTGCAAATTGCTGGAAGCACAGGATGAAAAGATTGCAGTGAGATAAGTGAACGGTGCAAGCAATGCTGACTTTAAGCAACAGCAGAAGGAGTGAAAAGGACAGAGAACAAAATGCAGATCAGTATATTTGAATTGAATGGAAAATCAGCTGAGTTGAGACTATATTGATGAAGAATGAAACAAAAACTTTAAAAAGTCTTTAAGATTTACAAGAAATCCTGAATTTTTCCTCAGTTTATAAACATTAATAATAATAATGTATATAATGTAGGACAGTTCAAAGTTTGGTGGTTGGTGCATTAACTTGGAAGAGTAAGTGATTTGCCACTTCACTTGGATGTACTATGCAGATTGCTGGATGGTTGGTCGGGAAGACCAGGGGAAACCTCTTGGACCATTCCTCCATTTCCACCAGTCCTTCCCCTTCTCATTTCACTTTACCACACAATTGCAAGATGCATTAACTGCCCTTCTATATTTTTCCTTCCCACTATACAGGGACCAGGCAACTACAGGTGAACAATTTACTTGCACTTCGAAGTATACTGTATTTGTTACTCAGAATGCGGCCTCCTTTACAGAAACCAGAGTGATACTTTTTACAATTCCTCTTCAGTCCACAGGGGATGACTCAGCCTTTTATTTTCATTTCCAGTTGCCTTTTATTTTCATTTTCCATCTCATTCCCACTCTGCCCTCTCTGTACTTAGTCTCGTACACTGGCCAATGATGCCTAATGCAAGCCTGAGAAACAGCGCTTCATCATCCTTCAGTCCATGTTGCAGCCTCCAGGACTTGAAACGTAGAACCACAATTTGCATTATTTGGAATATACGACTAATCTTTTATCTCCATTAATTATGCTTCAAAAGTAGGCAAAACGTCGTCATTAATTTGTAATAATGCAAATTGTGAACTAAAGAGCCACACCACCAAGAGCACAAAAATCATAGAGCTGGAAGTATTACAAAATTGGTTTGTAAAGTATTGGGTTCTGTTTACCTTCTGAATCAAGTCTTCAAAGTCAGTTTTCAACACATCGTTCACTTTGGCAAGTTCAGAATCCACATTATCTAACTGAAGCATTCAAAGCAAAAAATTAAAAAACATTAGCAAAAGCTTGGAAACCACATCGCACCCAAGACAAATATATTAACAGTCCATAAAGCACTTCTCAAAGAGCACTGTTGCTTATAGGAAACACTGAAGCCACTGGAGGCAGATAAGCTCACAACATTGAGAGTATCTCGACAGGATTAGTATAAATTGGCATCGGGTTAATATATAAATGGGCCCACATGACTTCATGGACATTTGGGCCAAAAGGACTGTTCCTGTGCTGTGTGACCTTTAAATAACTTACATGGAAATATTTTCCCAAGTCAAACTTGCTTCAGAGTTTTCACATTTCGTAGTTGTTTGGTTTGTGCTCAGTAAACAAATGAGCCATCATAGCCAAAGTAAAATTAGTAGGTTGGGAGTGGTGAGCAGGCAAAACAATTGCTGAAGTGCAAATTATAAACCAAACAAGTGAGATATTAATAAGCGCAGTGATGGGTGATTAAAAAGGACCTACCTGGCTAAAATTTACATTGATGCTGATGGTGTCCAGTGAAGCCCTTATGTCATCACATTGGTCAACAGTTCCTGGTGCTTTGCAAGCTGCGTCATTCAGTGTGTTGCCGAGATCTGTTCGTACAGCAGACAGGTTTCCCTGGAGATTGCTGGTTGCTTCCTCTAATGTTCGCTTGGAGACAATCACCTTCTCTAAAGCTTCCTTGCTTACTCTGATGGCTGCAGATTTAGAGGGTTGATTAAAAGTTATCCCACTGCCCAGTAAAACATTTAACTTTTATCTGGCTAGACAAAACCCACCATACATCAGAGTTCTTCATTCTGCTACGTCTTCCACGGAAGAAAACACTCAGATCTTGCAGGATAATTGTTTACCATGTGCCAATCAATTGAATTTTATCAAATTTCCACACGAGTAACAATCATGCAAAATTGCAGTGGGAGGCTCACCAATTTGTCCACGTGGGGAAGTGGTAGCAACCTGCACCACTTTACTATAAAGCACAAGGTTGGACCTGGCACAGATAATGCCCCTCTGTGATATCACTGAGGAAACTAAACTGAGGCAATAAATAGTAAAATACGATTTTCTTTGAGCATACTAATGATTGCTTTTTAAGATTAAAAACTTGATGAAATGTTATAGACTTAATGGTTTGACAATTTATGTGGGGTTGTGTTCAGTGAATCGATTGCCGAGCCTGCGCTTGCTCTCGGCCATATACGAGTCCACGCCTGGAACAGTGGAAACAGTAGATGAGGTTGGAAGAGGTGCAAGTGAACCTCTGTCTCTGCGGAAAGGCCTGGAGATGGGAAGATGTGACTCGTGGTGGGATCCTGTTGGAGGTGGCGAAAATGTCAGAGGATTGTGTGTTGTATGCAACTGCTGATTGGGTGACAGGCGAGGACAAGAGCGACTCTGTCCGTGATGCAACTGGGGGAAGGGGGAACAAGAGCAGAGCTGTAGGATATTGATGAGACCCTAGTAAGGACCTTATCTGTGATAGAAGGGAACCCCCATTCCCGAAAGAATGAGGACGTCTCAGATGTCCTTGTATGGAACACCTCATCTTAGGCGCAGATGCAGCGTAGACTGAGGAATTGGGAGCAGGGGATAGAGTCTTTGCAGGCGGCAGGAAGTGTAGTCTAGATAGCTGTGGGAGTCAGTAGGTTTACACAGTTCAGTCTGTCCAATTTCCACCTGCCTACTGCGCCTCACTTAAGATAACTGGAACAACAGCCATTGCAGGATGACATATGCATTTAAGTTAACAATAAAATTGTTGTGTGTGGGAGTTACAATTTTTTGCGTTTTTGTTAATTTTGATAGGTTCATTGTCAGAATGTCAAAGATATTCACATATTCAATGACAAGGACAGGTGGCAAGCCTGGGGCATGGCGACACCATCTACCGTAGCCATTGCAGTTGAAGAGCTGACTACATGAGTTTGAAGAAGTGCCTGTGCCATGCTCGTCCATAATCAGCAGGTTCACAAGAGGCTCCATCGAGGGTCATACTGGAAGAAACACATCAGCAGGAGGCTCGGGGAGCTTGCTGGTCAGTGGAAGATATGACCCCAATGTCTTTGGTCCTTCCAACTTTGAACTGAAGGGAATTTAATTAATTTGATTAAACTTTCAGAGATGGAGTACAATAGAGGCAGACAATTTTAAAAAAACATGGAAATCTTGCAGCAGATGTATAAAAATCTGATTTGATTCTTCAAAGAAGATTCACATGCTTTATGCATGGGCTGTTTATTGGCAGCAAAAAGGCATTTTCTGGATTCTTTAAAATGTGTTCAATCTTCCATTTGAAGTATATATTGGAAACATTAAGATCCATTTCTAGGTGCAGTTTTGTATTAAGATGTTAAAAGCCTCAAAAGTCAGAAGATATAAAGATTCCTGGGGGGAAAAAAAACAAAAAAAAACTGTGAAAGGTCCCGACTTGAAAAGTTACCTATCCATTTTCTCCAGAGATGTTGCCTGACCCGCTGAGATACTCCAGCACTTGTGCTCTAGGCAAAATGTGAAGTACTGATTTATCACCTCTAGATGGCTACCTGCTTCCACATCATTTAGCAACACAGCATGCAGCGTCTGAAAACCCAATATTAAAGCACACAGAAATGAAAACGTAACACTTTCAAAACTGAGAATTTTGGACCATTTATCACTGGATTTTAATTTTGTTTTTGTAAAATTCATGTTACAAAAGCTCCTTTGTGTACAGCATGTCTAGATTTTTTTCTTTGAATAATGATTCTGGCAAACATTTGTAAATGTCGATACCAATTCAAAACATTCAATATTTAAAAAATATATAAATATTGCTCAAATGTATTAAAATATAATTTATTTCAATAACATCACAGAACTCTTGCAGACTGGTGGATTCTGTGCAATTAAATAATTTCCCAGGTAAATTAAATAAATATGACTATCCAATGAGTAAAATCCACAACAAGGCCAAGCACAACAATTAAATATGAATTTAGACAAAAAGATCATGAACAAACAAGACTTCACATAACTGATACCAAATTTACCTTTGACAGCCCTTTTCACGGTGGCTTCAATGCAAGAAAGAAATAAACCAAAGAAAGATAATAGAAAAGTGTAGAACATAGGAGGAAAAAAAGAACTTGCTCATCCTTTCCTTAGTTTTTTTTTTTAAGCGTGGGTGCATTACATTACCAATAAGCAGAGTTCATTTTCTGTAAACCGTTTCACATTATAGTGCTTAAACTGAAGCACTTCCTTAATCCAGTTTCTCACATGATGTTGACCCATATGATTCCAGATCAGATCATTATGTCAACTATTCCCAGGCAGAATAATATGAAGGAAGAAATCTAATCTATTGACAATTTTTTTCACCTAAAGCTCTTACAAACTCTGTTGGATGGTGTGTGCAATGTACAAGGACGGGGTTGAGATTAACTATCACACCATCCTCTGCACATTTTAATAGACTGGCCGAACACATCATCTATGAAACAACAGGAAGCTGGGCATGGTATCCAAGATTAGGATCAAAATTTGCAAAAGTTACAGGATTTTGGAGAATAAAAGGAATGGTGAACGTTGAAAATTCAGATCATAGATGGAGGCAAATAAAACAGCTTAATTACAGAAAATTCAGTCATGACACACTTGCCACCCAAATGGGATGCCTTTTCAACTGACCCCACATGGTTACGATAGCCCGAAATTCTAGCATGCTGCAATTGTCTGCAGAAATTTGTTTAATTAGAATTAATGAACAATAACGTTTCAACTATTTATCTCAAATGCATTTTAACCCCTGCTTTGAAGATGTTCATTACATATTGTTCTTTAACCTGTTTCACTTCTCTAAGAGATATAATAAAACTAAACAGCAATTTTTTTCAGCACTCAAAATTAGTTTTCTTTTAAATCACATGGTTATAATACAAATGTGGAAGCTTATAGCAATAACTTTATTAATTGAAGTAGGAGCATTAATAAAATGTATCCATGAAAAGATTTGAATTTAGTTTGAATAAAATCTGTAGCATTTAACTCTCTGTACATCCGTGTCAGTAGGTGTGTATCTTGCAAAAGTCCAGCTGTTAGTGTATAAGTCTAATTTACAGCAGATTGTCATTTAATATCTTCATTTAGAATAACGAGGACCCCAGTTCACCCTACGATGCGTCACCCTAAATTCCAAGTTGCACATGGTGTTAGCCAAGTATAGAATGTTCTCTGCATGTTATGGAATCCGTGCACCTTCCAATTCCACTCCCTGCAAACCTATCCCCCCCACCCCCACCAATACAGAGATTTGCACTATTTGGTTATAATTTAAAATAGGTTATAATTAAGCATTACACTCATTGCACTACACTTAAACACTACATCATGCACTCAACGAACCTTTGGCCATGTGGAAGCAAGCATCCAGCGCAGGAATAACATCCTTTGCAAAGCGAACTTTCACTTTACCACCAAGTACACGGTCAATATCTAAGCGGGAGAAAGAATGAGTCAGTTAGTTCTGAGAAATGCAATTTATGCAAGTTATTTTTGCCAGAATTTATTTTTAAACCCGTGATGCAACCAGTCAGTCAGCTCTCTAGTAGACACCTGTACAAGTTCAATAGAGTATTCATCAACATAATGAATCTCCTCAATTTATTATACTAGAGGTATTGATGAACTTTCTTAGTGATTGCATCAACATGCTGAGCTCCCAGATAGATCTTCAGAAATATGAATGTCCAGGGATCTAAAGTAGTTGACTCTCTCCACTGCCATCATGTCAATAAAGATAGGTTCATGGATCTTCTGCACTCCACTTCTAAAGTCAACAATTAGTTCCTTAATCTTGTTAATGTTGAGCGCAAGATTGTTGTTCTGACATCATTCCATTATATTGCCGTTCTCCCTACTGCTCTCTGGCTCATTGTTGCCCGTTATTCATCCAACAACAGTGGTATCGTCGTTGAATTTAAAGCTGGTGTTGGAGCAATGCCTGGTTCCAGTCATGGGCACAGAGTGAATCGAGCAGAGGACTGCACACATCAGTGCGCTTGTGATGATCACGGAGAAGTAGGCATTGGTGCCAATTTATAGTGATTGTAGTGTGCTGATGAGGAAGTAATGAATGCAAGTGTGCAAGAATGAGCGGAGACGCATTTGATCCAAGTTTTATAAGTGGACTCTTTTGCTTTTGTGCTGCAGGATCATTTTAAACAAACAGTATGAACTGCCAGTTAAGGCTAACAAACATAACTTCTAAATACATCAGCACCACATTTTGCATAAATTACACATGACCTTTGACTTGTCAATCTACTCTTATCCACAAAAAATGTCGTGCCTGCCTGATTTAATGCAAGAGCTTATTCAACCAGTTTCACGACAGAGGTTGCCATATGTCAGAAATGAAGTAGTTGGCAGCAACAGAAGCTGGAAAATGGGAATTTCCTGCTGGAGGTTACCAGATCTTTCTGGCATTTTGCAATCAGCTGTGAGTGTGTTGGCTTCAGTCTAACCACAGATGCTAGAGCACAGGCATCCAGAGTAAATGGTGCATTGAATTTTAGTTACTAGTTATGTCCATGTTCCAATCTTTAGCTGCATAAAACTTTAAAAGTGGTCTATTGTCGTCATCTTGGTTGTAGCCAAATTTTAAATGCTTTTGGGCAGAAAACACAGCCTACCGGTTCCACAAGTGCTGGCAAAATGTTTCTCTCTAATGACCCCCCACCCCACTCACGTCCAGTAATAATGTCATGGAATACAAGATATCCATAGTAAATGGAGGAAAGCATTCTGGAATCACTTGGCATTCAACTCATGCAAGTGTCGAGTAAGGTAGCGCCCATTTCCCAAAACATTTGACTATCTCAAGATACCTTCAAGTGTCCTTGAACAGAAATAGATCATTTTAAAATGATGGATCTCTAAGGAATGAGTTGAAATTTTAATTTGTCATATTAAATGATATGAAATAAAGCAGATTATAATGAAGTAAAATTCAATAAACCTCAAGACAATCCCACTTACCATGCATCGCAATATAATTCATTTTATTTTTAAACACCTCAATTGATTAGGTCGATTTTAACAGAAGCAACAGGCACAATTAAGTGATCAGCAAGAAATGCAAGTAGTAAAATTGTTTTTAAGTATCCTTTGATCTTATTGCACACTAATAAAAAGGTGCAATATAGACATTTTGAAACTCAACATATACTGCTGGATGTTTGCCAATCAATGTGTACAGATCAGTAAAGACAATAATGAAAAATTACAATTTGATAGAAATGCAACAGATCAGGTAGCATTTGCAAGGGAAAATAAGATGTTTGGGTATTCTATTCATTTGGGTTACCTAATATTTCCATTTTGTTGCACAGAATTCCAGATTTCCTTATCATTTGAATATTAAATAATTACATTTTGGTGCAAAACATGTTTTAATTATCCATATATTGTTAGACCTAAATTCAGTATCTATTCCACCTCCCCCTTCTGCTCTTCACAGGGACAACTCATTCTGTGACTCTCCGACCTCATTGCCCCTCATCCCCTGGTATTTGTCCCTACACCTCCCCACATCAATCACCATCCAGGGAACCAAGCAGAGAGAGGCAGAGATTCATTTGCACCTCCTCCGACCTCATCTATTGTATTCCATGCTCTTGATGTAGGCCTCGCCCCCCCGCCAACCTATGCCGGCAAAATCAAATGTAGACCAGGTGCTTGCTGTGCAGAGCACCTGCCCTCCATCTACATTTGCACAACTGGAGCTTCCTGGTGTACATCATTTCAAATGCTTTAACACCAAGCTGTCTGTCCTCATCTTCTTTTCTGCAGTGTTGAAGCCAAAATCAAACTCACAAAATAACCTCATTTTCCACTTGGGTAGCCCACAACCTAAATAATATGAACATTAAATTTTCCAATTTCAAGTAACTTACACCCTGTGTCCATCTCCCATTTACCTTCCCACTCCCTTTGTTCACCTTCCCTCTCCCCCCAACCCAGTTACCTGGATTTGTTACTATTCCCTACCTGTTTCCATCCACCCATCATTCCCCCACCTGACCAGTTCCACCCAGAAATACCTTTGACAATTTAGTACATTTCTTGGCTACTTTCCTCTTCAGCGGCACAGACAGTTGCAGCAACCATAAATTACTGGAAGCAAATACATTTTCCTCAGTATGCAGACCAAACTGCTGGAGAAACCCGGCAGGTCAAGCAGCATCTATGGAGGTAGAAGAATATCCCCAGTGTGACTTGAAACACCTGCTATCCATCTCCCTCCGTATGTGCTGCCAGGTTACTACTGGTCCACCAGCAGCATTATTTGCTCCAGATTACAGCATTCAGTCTCTTATGTCTTCTTGTGAAGCACCTTGCCCAGCTGTCACAGTTCATTGCAATAGCCAATAAACACAAGTTCATCGAAAGTAAACTAAAAAAGGATTACTTACTGTTAAGATCAGAGAATGCTCTGTTCTTGGTTGTGTCATATTGATGTATGATATATTTTATTTGCTGAAAGAAAAAAAAAAAAAACATTTGCTGAAGTTCACTACATTTTAAATCTTCCTTCTCTATGCAGCCAAAATATTTCTTACTGTTGGTGCTTGATCGAGCAAAGTGTGTAGATCCTGGAAGTTGTTGTTGACCAGCTTCTTAACACCTTTAATTTGGTTGGTAAAGTTTTGATTTGCTGCAAACATGCACAGGGTCCCTGCCCTGTTACAAATATACAAAAACATTATTTTAAAATATGCAAATGGCTATGTGTATCCAGAGTTTATGATGCCAAAATCAATTATATGCATAAATTACCAATGTGACAAAATGTGTTGAATGATGTTTTCTAAGTTTATCAACATGAATTACAGTGATTAGAATGTAAATTACATTGCAGGAACAAATATTTATTCACTCCTATATTATTTTGAAGCTTTTTAAACCAATTAGCATTCCAAAAAACAGGAGGAATTTTAAAATATTAATTAGCAGCAAAATTCCGCAATTTGAAAAGCATGGGTAATTTGACTCGTGTCCAAAGTGTGATTATGTGTTAACAAGAGGATAGCACAAGCCAGCTCTGCATTTGGAAGACTGAAAAGCATGGGAAGAAGAGAAATCAGCCGAAAGTCCAAGGTGCACCGTGCAGTTGTCATTTCCACATCGTCAGAGACATAGACCGTGTGCATTCGACATGCCAAACGCTCTATCTGTGCAGAATACTTCATATCAAGTGGCAAGACAAGATTCCTGACACAGATTCTGTCCCAAACAAACCTCCCCAGAATTTACAAATTGCTAAAAGTATCACAGATCAGGTGCCAAGGACATGTCAGAAGACAAAATAACAAAGCAGCTAGTTTAAGGAGAGCTGACAAACAAGCACACGATGGGCAGAACAAGAGATTCAAAGACTCTCAGGACATCCCTGAAGAGATTCAACATTGACACATCACAGAAAACAACAAGCATTGGACCATCACGCAGAAAATGCAGTCCTCGCTCATGTGACAATCTCGACAAACAAGCAGCACGAATGCTGCAGCATCCCTACAGCTGTCACCCCAAGGGAACTAGCTTTCTATCCCAAAACTAATGTAATCAGCCACATTGCTACGTTATAGACCAGATGTCACGGCCGTACTCTTATCAGGAGTAACATACATCCATATGCTATTCCCTTCCATGAAACAGAAATAGTTTGCTTTACGCCTACCATTTAATGAACATGTTAAATGAAGAGAAGAAAATATGACATTTCCTGTCTGGACCTTCTTGACACTAGGTAAGAGTGGTAAAGGCAGTGCATGGTACGCTTGCCTTCAATCGGTACAGCCATTGAGCACGATAGTCAGGAAGTCATGTTGCGTCTTTATAGGACTTTGATTAGGCTGCATTTGGAATACTGTGCAGTTGTCACCCCATGTCAAGAAGGATAGAGGCTTTGGGGAAGGTGTAGAAGAAATTCACCAGGATGCTGCTTGGATTAAAGGATATTAACTATAAGGAGAGGTTGAACACACTTGAATTGTCTTCTCTGAAGCATTGGAGGCTAAAGGAAGACCTAATAGTACATAAAATTGTAAGCGGCATAGATAGGGTAAACAATCAGAACATTCCTTCCATTAATCACCTGGAAGAACCACGGAGACGGCAAATGCACAGAACGTTCTCTGGGAGGGGGGGGGGGGGACCAAACATCCATCCCCAGTGGCTCAGTAGAACAACTGATCAAGGGCCAAGATATATTGCCACTGCGGTAGGTGGAGGGGAAAAGCCCATTTGATCTTTTCTTCACATAACTACTCACCTCAGATGAATCTGTCCATGCCAGTATCAGTAGGAGTGACCCCACACACTTTATGGAGATGAAATCCTGTCTTCAGTGAAAATACATTTCGTATGGAAAGCCACCACCACCATGCGGAATGGGGAGGCTGCAAATAGTTCTATTCAGCATGGCGGTAGTACCTTGCAACATGAAACGTATTTTCACTGAAAACAGGATCTAATCTCCATAAGGTCTGTATGCAACTCGGGACTAGGCATCTGAGGCAACGTGGGCCATCAGCAACAAAATTGCACTCAACTAAAATTGGCAACCTCACAGCCCAGCATGTCCCCTGGTCTACCATTGTTTAATTCTGGACAATTAAATAACTTGCTGCAGGAGCAGGCTCCATATATTGCACTATTCTTAGTGGGGTGGGGGGGAGAAGAGGACCTCAGCAATCAGTGCAAAAGAGAAAGCTGAAGCATTTGCAAGTATCTGCAGCCATAAGTGCCACGTAGATGGTGCATCTCAGCAAATTTCAGTGGTGCCCAACATAGATGGCAATCTTCCATAAGACAAAGAAATGTCTAAAGACATAGGATGAGGTAAAAGCAATGAGTCATAACACCATTCCACCAATAATATTGATGACTGTCAATCCATGAACCAGTCTTCATCAACAGGGTGGCAATGGAAAGTGTCAACAGTTAAGCTCCAGGATATGCTTCTCTCTGAGCATCCAGCATGGGCCTAGCACACAAAGAAAGTTTAGCAACATCTTCACTTCCTTAGAAGATGGAGAAAATTCAGGATGCTGCCAAATACTCTCGGTGTGGTAGAGATAACTGATCAGCTCGAACACCCAAGACTAAAGGAGGCTACAGAGAGTAGAAAACATTCTACTGCTCCCACAGGTATCGATCTCCCATCATAAAGGAAACTAGCCGCTTCAAAAAGATACAAAGCACACTGGCCACATTCTTTTTGGTACAGGAGCATGAAAATCACGACCACCAAGTTGAAGAACAGCTTGTTCCCAGCATCCATCATGGTTTTGAGCAGCACACAACTATAACTACTATCTCAGCAACTATACCCTGCAATGGACCGTTTTTGGTTGCACTATTGGACTTTTGCTTTGTACTATTATGCTTAGCTAGTATTAGAAACATAGAAAAATAGGTGCAGGAGTAGGCCATTTGGCCCTTCGAGCCAGCACCGCCATTCAATATGATCATGGCTGATCATCCAACTCAGTATCCCGTACCTGCCTTCTCTCCATACCCCCTGATCCCTTTAGCCACAAAGGTCACATCTAACTCCCTCTTAAATATAGCCAATGAACTGGCCTCAACTACCTTCTGTGGCAGAGAGTTCCAGAGAATGTCCTTCCTCAAATTAGGAGACCAAAATGGCACACAATACTCCAGGTGCGGTCTCACCAGGGCCCTGTACAACTGCAGTAGGACCTCCTTGCTCCTAAACTCAAATCCTCTCGCAATGAAGGCCAACATGCCATTAGCTTCCTTCACTGCCTGCTGTACCTGCATGTTTACTTTCAGTGACTGATGTACAAGCACACCCAGGTCTCGTTGCTCATCTCCTTTTCCTAATCTGACACCATTACTGCATCTGCCCACTCACCCAACCTATCCAAGTCACTCTGCAGCCTCACAGCATCCTCATTGCAGCTCACATGGCCACCCAGTTTTGTGTCATCCACAAACTTGGAGATGTCACATTTAATTCGCTCATCTAAATCGCTAATATATATTGTAAATAACTGGGGTCCCAGCACCGAGCTTTGCGGCACGCCAATAGTCACTTCCTGCCATTTGAAACAGACTGTTAATTCCTACTCTTTGCTTCCTGTCTGCCAAACAGTTCTCTATCCATGTCTATACCCTACCCCCAACACCATGTGCTCTAATTTTGCACACTAATATTTGTTATTAAGTTGTTGTATTATTGTATATTTGTGTATTATTGCATTAATGGGCCTGTTAACCCAAATCAAGAATTTAATTGTTCCAGTGCTAATATTCTTGATGTGCTCCGGAACGTGCTGCACCCTTTGGTCTGCTGTTCCAGAGCTGCAACACAAAGTCGATCTACATGTACCTGACAATGTAGAAAATTGCCCAAGCCAGTCCTGTCCACAAGCAGCAAGATAAATTCAATCTACTGTTGATCAAGAGCAAAGTGACAGAAGGAATAATTGGTGGTGCTATCAAGCAACCTCTGCACATCTCAGTTTGGGTTCTGCCAAAGTTATTAAGTTGCTGATCTCATTTTAGCCTTTATCCAAACATGAACCAAATTGCTGAATTCTAGAGATGGTGAGTGTAACTACCCTTGCTATCTCGGCAGAACGTATACGAAGAAACTGGCAGTATGTGGTTGAATGTGGCTTGAGTGTTAAGAAGCCCTGGCTAAATTGTAGTTAATGGGAATCGGGCAAAACCCTCTGCTGGCTGGAATCATACCTAGCACAAACAGAGATGGTTGCGGTGGTTGGAAGCCATCCTCTGCCTTAGATAATTAACTCAGCAGGAGGTCCTCATGGCTGTGTTAGGCCCAATCATCTTTAAAGGCCTTCTTTCAATTGTTAGCTCAGAGGTAGGGCTGTTTTCTTATGATTGCACAATGCTCAGCACTATTCATGACTACTCAGATAATAGAGAAATTCACAACTAAATGCATCAAGACCTGGATAATATCCAGCCTTGGGCTGTTAGGTGGCAAGGAACAGACACACCACACAAGTGCCTGGCAATGGCCTTAGCCATCAGGAAAAATAATAGCTATAACCCAATGCATTCAACGCCATTGACAACACTAAATTCTCCCACTATCAATATCGTAGAGGTCATCCCAAATTTACACTATGTGGCTATTGGTCAGAGTCTAGGAATCCTGCAGCAAATAGTTCACTTCACATTTCCCCAAAGTCTGTCCACCATCTATCAGGTTCAAGTCAGGAGACTGATAGAATACTCACTACTTATTTGGATGATTGCAGCTTCAACAGCACTCAAGAAGCCATGATCAAACAAGACATAGTAATCCGCTCAATAGACACCACATTCCCTCACTCCACCAACGCACAGAATCAGCAATTGGCGCCGACTACAGAATGCACTGCGGAAACTCAGCAAAACTCTTTGAAGAAGATCTTCCAAACTGACAATTTCTTCCAGCTAGGATAAAGGAAGCAAAAGCATGGGAACACCACCAATTCAAAGCTGCCCTCCAAGCCACACACCATCCTGATTTGGAAATATATCATGGTTTCCTCAGCACTGGGTCAAAATCCTGACCTCCCTCCCTTATATCATCACGGGTTACCCACACTTCATGGCCTGCAGCATTTCATGGAGGCAGTTCCCCACCATCTTCTCTAGGGCATGGAGATTTGCTGGTTTAGTGCCGTATAACCCAGGAGCAAATAAATGTCTTTATTCTTGTATTCTGCCTTTCAATAATGGATATAATTTTTCCATATTATATTCTACCAGTCACAGATTTGCTCATTCATTATATTCCCTTTAATGCTCTTTTCATCCTCCTCATTCCAGACTGCAAGCCAGATTAACAGCTGGATACATTACACTTGGCTCTCCTCAAAATAACTGCTACTAATTGGTAGATATACATACATCAGCATTTTTTCTAATTACTGATATTTCCACGAGTAATTAAGAAAGCTGAGAAATATAATAAAAATGCACTTCTGAATTCAGTATTAATGTTTCCCAAACTAATCATTTCAGCAGATTGAAGTAGTTCAGTGATAGCTAATAGGTTTAAATGTTGCATGCCTGTAGCTTAATGCACACACACAAAACCAAACTAGGTCACTGTTAGTGAAGTATTTTGCTAGTTTTACCAAATGGTGCTCAATGGAAGCAAGAAAAGATTATACTAAATCCCCTTAATCCTGATATGCATGTTTTTAAACAGAAATATGACGTGTACTGTGATATTTGGTGGACTGTGGGGTGGGTGGAACCGTTGCTCCTCCCGTGCAGCAGGTGGCGCTGCACAGAACAAAGGGAGATGTTTTGTATATAGTTTATCCTGCCTGTAGACAGTGTGTGTGGTTGCAGCCATTTTGAGTTGTCTTGCTGCCAGCATTGGGTAAAGCATTAAAAACTTCTGTTGTAAATTAAAGACTCTCAAGTTTTGTGCAGACCTAGAAAAAGAACACGAAAGTGGTGTCAAGAGTGGGATACTTCGGTTTGCGTCCAAAGACCCAGATAAGAGACTTTTTTTTTAAATTTAAAAAAAAAACAGAACTCAAACTAACATGTCTCGACAATTCGATCCCCAGCGAGAAAGGTGGTCGTTGTATTGAATGTGCGCCGAGTTATACTTTGGAAGTATGGCAATTATGACTGGCCAGAGGAAGAAGGCTGCCTTGTGTTCATCAATGTCTCCAGAAACTTTTGCACTGCTTCAAAATTTACTTACAGAAGAAGTAACTGAAGTTTCTTATGTTAGAATCACAACAGCTTTGCAGCTGCATTTCGAAGAAAGTCAAAATTTCCTCGTAGCGCACCTCGATTACTACCAGACGATGCAACAGGAAGGGCTATCGATCACCGAATTTCTTGCCGAACTTCGCACCAATGCAAAGGCATGTGATTTTAAAGCTCAATGCTGCAAAAAATGCCAAGACGATGCGTTGCGGGATAGACTGGTCATGGGCTGCAGGCACGCATTCATCCAGCAGGCGATTCTCAAGGAATCGGACGCCTCATTGAAGAATGTGGTGCAGTGTGCTAAGATGGCCGAGCTGCTAAGTAAAGAACTGCACAAAATGGCCGGCGAAACAGCGTCGAAGCTCCCCCAGGAGGAGCATACAGTTCGTCAGGCTCGACCGCAACGCCAGATTCCGCAACGCCAGAAACAACTTGATCAACCCAGAGTAAATCCGGAGAAGGTGGGACAGTTTCAGAAGGGCCGTCTCCCTGTGGGGGGAGGATCAAAACCCTGCTACCGGTGCGGCTCAACTGCTCATCATCACCGCGAGTGCCCGTATATCGAGTCCTTTTGTTATGCCTGTTACCAAAAAGGTCATCTCCAGGCAGTGTGCCAATCCGTAGGAAAGCTGAGAAAGGACAAGAAAGCGCAAAACACAGTCGACCAAATCGCGGTGATCATTTCTATTGAAGTGCTCGGGGTGTCCACGATCACCGACAAGCCAAGGATTTTGCTACGGGTCTCGAACGTCAATCTACAGTTCCAGGTGGACACTGGTGCAGCTGTGTCGCTAGTGGGTCAGGACATCTGGGAGAGGATCGAATCGCCAACACTGAAGCCGATCCACCTCCAACAGCCCATTCCCACGAAAGGCAAATGCACTGTCGCCGTTTCCTGTAATGGTATGACATAGATGTTGCCGCTGATCGTCGTTGGTAAAGAAGGTACATCCCGGTGTGCCATCGACTGGATCCAACCTTTCAAGCTTGACATGAACGCCTTGATCTATGATGGATCAACTATGGCAATGTCATCTACCACAGATCGCACTTGGCATCGGACATTGCACAAAGACGAAGGCACGGCTCATACTCAAAGACGATGCCATCCCTAAGTTCTTCAAACCAAGACCAGTTCCGTTCAGTCGGATGGACGCCGTCGACAAGGAACTCTGCAGTCTTGAAGAAATGGGAATTATCACCCATGTGGACCATTCAGATGGGCCACACCCATAGTTGTCGTTCAGAAGCCTCGCGGCAAGGTGCGCATCTGTGGCGACTACAAAGTGACTGTAAACCCTCAATTGCACATTGATCAACACTCCATACCACTGTTCGTCAAGTTGCAAGGAGGACAGTACTTCTCGAAATTGGACATGTCCGACGCATATCTCCAAGTGGAACTGGACAACGAGACAAAAAACCTGCTCGTGTTCAGATACAACCGATTGTCGTTTGGACCGGCACCAGCCATCTTCCAGAAACTGGTCGACAATCTGGTTGCAGGGATTCCGTACGTAGCCGCCTACCTGGATGACATAATTGTCACCGGCCGGACAGAGGAAGAACACCTGCAGAACCTAAAACAGGTCCTCACGGCACTGAACAACTACGGCATGAAGTTGAGGATGGACAACAGGTCACATATCTCGGACATGTGATCTCAGCAAGTGGTCTGAAGCCATCGGAAGAAAGAGTGGACGCCATTGTGAAATTGCCGACGCCCGAAAATGCGAAGCAGCTTGAAAGCTTCATTGGCAAAGGTGAACTACTATGGCAAGTTCATACCGGCACCTTCGACTTTGTGCGCACCATTGAGCAACCTTTGAAAACAGGACGTCGAACGGCACTGGTCCAAAGAATGTGA
Source organism: Amblyraja radiata (assembly GCF_010909765.2). Classification (NCBI taxonomy): domain Eukaryota; kingdom Metazoa; phylum Chordata; class Chondrichthyes; order Rajiformes; family Rajidae; genus Amblyraja; species Amblyraja radiata. The sequence goes on from NC_045956.1 coordinate 82,879,564, forward strand.
CCATGTATTCACCAGGTTGAAGGAGATGCTCGCCCAGAAGATGCGTTTGGTCCACTATGACCCATCGAAGCCGATCTCGCTGGCCGCCGATGCAACGCCGTCTGGTCTTGGAGCAGTAATCTCACAAACGGCGCCGAACGGCAAGGAAGAACCAATAGCGTTCTCATCCAAAACGCTGACGACCGTCGATAAAAACTAAAAATTGGGTAAAGCATTAAAGACTTCTGTTGTAAATTAAATACTCTCAAGTTTTGTGCAGACCTAGAAAGAGAACACAAAATGTACCTCTCTACTTTTTCCTAAACTTGAGAAGCAAGTCCCCACTATTCCATAACCAACACTTCCGCCTCAGTTCTCAGATAATGCAACTGTCCTATTCACCACTTCACCTAATGAATGCCCTGGATATGCCTTGTCCTGGGGGAAAAAGTGACTCGCTTCCTCCACTCCCATCTAAACGATGCGCAGTTGTGGCATTTGAAAGTATAATTTTTTAATTTGTACATTGTTGAAACGCATCCAGGATTACTTGTGCCAAATGAAAATAACCTGGCTTAGTCTGAAGGGTCTCCATCCGAAACATCACCCATTCCTTCTCTCCAGAGATGCTGCCTGTCCCGCTGAGTTACTCCAGCTTTTTGTGTCTATCTTAATCGATTGGTCATTCCTCAATGCAGCCCTGGAGAATTCTGCAACGCCACCTCAATCCTAGCAGCGAGATCAGTCGACTGGCATAATGAACAACCCCAATTTAATAGGGTGCAGGTAAGAACAGCTCAATTCATCTCCGATCCATGCTTAATAAAAAAACTGCAGATGGTGGTATTCACAAGTGCATCTAGCCTAGCAATTGTGACGAGGAATAGGATGAATTGAACATGAAGTGGTAATAGCAGTTCCAATTCAACAACTTTCTCAAGTTTTGGAACAAAGCTCTATTTGCATTATTCATTCGAAGAATCCATTTTAACATATCCTTGGCCCCCAAAAATTAACATTCTAAGGCAACATCAACCACACCACATAAACAACTCCTTCATGCTTTTGAACAAGAAGGTATGTGATGCACTGCACAAACAACACAAAGATGCTCTGAACGATCACAGCACTGCTTTCATCCTCTAGAGACAAGCAGTAATATACTTGGCCTACAATTGTGGTGCAAAACAAAGTATGCACACTTATCCAGCTGTGTACAGATATTACTTCTAGCATACATTTTCAATTATCTACCTTAGATATTCTCAATTTCCTTAAAATACATCAATCATATTGCACTATGTAGAGAGGAACTGCAGATGCTGTTTTAATCTGATGAATTATATTACCAATTTGACTACAAGTATGAGGGTATTGCAACTTTGGGCTCGAGCAAAACCGATGGAGCTTATCCTTCAGACAGCATCAGCATTTTTCATACTACAGTATTTGTATTCTAGTACTCCAAAACAACTTGTTCCAGTAGTTTATAAATTACCATGGCAACAGCAATGCACACCTCAAGCTTTCTCTCCCTTTGCCCCTTATTTCACAGCTGAAATATTCAGTTGTTCCACTGTCTGCCACATTAAAAAAAAATCAAAAGACTTCAAGCCAAGCAAAGTATTTGGTGGTGGGATAGGGGAATAGAGAAATCCTTAGTCATGGTAGACAAATATTTAGCATCAATCTGTAAACATACACCACACACATGCCTTTGAATCTATGTGTTGCCCAAACATGTTGTCATTTACAAAATGCATGTTTCCCTTCAAATAGGTTTCCCAAGCAGTAAAATGTATAATTACAATTTAAATTATAATTCCATGGTTCAGCCAATCTGACCATGAGATGATACAATGTCAAACATACAAATGTTACTCATTCCTGGAAAAAAATAATCATCTTTTCTATAAAGGACATTTTACCCTTGTTGCATTTATCTTAGCTTTTGAACAGTGCTCCATTTCCAGTTCAATGCCCAAAGGATCAGCATCAAATTATATGCTTTTCATAATATGTTATTTAACCTGCTCAAAGGGAAACTGATAGTTGGGTACAAACGGGTGGATACAATGCTTGCACTATTAATTCAATGAGTTTCCAGCGATGAGATTAAAATTAGGTAAATCATAATCAATTCTAAATTCTTAGAAAGACCTCTTTGTTCCCATTTTGTAAAGCAAGGATCGACAGTATCCACAGGCTCTCAAGGTCATCTGCACCACTGGAACAGACAAAGGGTAATTGAAGACAAGAGAATTGTGAAAACAACAAAGGCTCTTTCAGAGGAATTAAAATTCCCATGTATTCTGTATTAAATTATTTTGCCGTAGCAATAACTTTTTCTTAATACAGAAAACGCACCGGCATCGGATGCTCTGAATGCATTTAACTTTCAGATTTGCTGTCAAGTTATTCTTTTGCCATTGCCCGAGGAAGCATTAAATTTACCATGGTCGTACAATATTCATTTATTTTTCTGATTAAATGAAAATCAAAATGCTTGGCTTACTTTCTTCCACACCAATTTCAAAAATGAAGGTTTGAGGACATTTTGGTTGTTGCAATTAAAGAGATGCAGTCTTGCTGGAGAGGAGAGAGACCACTTACATTTAGGAAGATAAACTAGATTAAAGGAGACTAGAAACATAGAAAATAGGTGCAGGAGTAGGCCATTCAGCTCTTCGAGCCAGCACCGCCATTCAATATGATCGTGGCTGATCGTCCAAAATCAGTCCCCTGCTTTCTCCCCATCTCTTGATTCCATGTCCCCAAGAGCTATCTCTAACTCTCTTGTATACATCAAAAAAGGAGAGGAAACAAGGAAAAGGTGAAAGATGAGAATTAAACGATTCCTTGTGGTGTGCATTTACGGCAAGAGGTGGCCTCAGAGATAAGATAATGAATGCACATACAAAGAGCAAGTTAGCTGCCAATTGCTGACCATCTCTTCCTCAAACTAATCAATCTAATTCCACTTACAGCCTCTGGCCCACACCTCTGCTGAACTGCGATAAATAGGCACTATTTCCTCAGTCCTGATGCTGGATATTCACCCAAAGCATTGACATATACATTTTGCCTCCACAATTGTTACCCGGCCTGCTGATTGGTGCCAGATTTCAGCACCTGCAATCTCTTGCCTTGGTAAGATATTTAAATAGAGGTTAAAAATAATAGGGAACAACAGGCAAAAGTAATGCTGTCAGCAAGCAGTTTTTGATGAGCTGCAATGTGAAGAATGGGAGAGGAGCCTTGGGAACAGTGGAATACAAGAGTCCAGTGGAAAAGCAGGTTGAACATTTTGAAAGTTGTGCTGAGATAGGCAGGGAACCAGACAGATAATTTTATTGAGCTGGAATTAAGTAGCGTGTAATATCAAAGATATCACGTCAGAAGGTAGACCCAAAATGCTGGAGTAACTCAGCGGGTCAGGCAGCATCTCTGGAGAGAAGGAATGGGTGACGTTTCGGGTCGGGACCCTTCTTCAAACTGATGTCAGAGGAGTGGGCGGGACAAAGATAGAATGTAGTCGGAGACAGCAAAACTGGTGGGAGAACTGGGAAGGGGGAGGGGATAGAGAGGGAAGGCAAGGGCTATTTGATGTTAGAGAATTCAATGTTCATACCGCTGGGGTTTAAACTACCCAAACGAAATATGAGGTGCTTTTCCTCCAATTTGCGCTGGGCCTCACTCTGACAATGGAGGAGGCCCAGGACAGAAAGGACAGATTGGGAATGGAAGGGAGAATTGAAGTGCTAAGCAACCGGTAAGTTAAGACGGACTGAGCGGAGCTGTTCAGTGAAAAGATCAAAGAGCTTGCGCTTGGTCTAGCCGATGTAGAGAAGTTAACACCTGGTACAGCGAATACATTAGATGAGGTTGGTGGAGGTGCAAGTGTCAGGTCAGAAGCTCAACTCAGCTGCCAGGAATGACAGCAGCTTTGGGTCAGGTCATTGTATCACTGTTTGGCCAGTGGGTTAAACGGTGCCTAGAATTAGACATCAAACAGCACATGGGCAGATGAGTTGACAAAGATTGTGCACAGAGGTGTCATCGTGGTACACATCCAATAGACTACATATGTAGAATATAGCACGGATGAGAAAGACGACAAGGTTGAAACACAGGAGAGCATAAATTGTTGTCAATGGGAAGAGAAGCCATTGCTCAAAACTAGCTAGGGTCAAATAAAGCATCCAATCATAAAAATTCAAAACTAGCCAGTGAAGGTAGGGACACTTTAGCAGGGAATAGTGTATTTGTTGAGAGATTACAATGGTCAAAAGCTGATTATTCTTTAAATTGCATTCTCCTAGTACAGTATTTAGGACAACATCCTGTCTGAAACAAAGGCTACAAAACATTGTCTGGCCTCTCATTTATCTTACGGTGTCCAGATGCAGGCTGATTTCCTATCCAATTTCCATACTTAGAAATCACTTCAAATAACAATGTACACCACTGTGCAGCTCCTAGACTGTGGAACAGCATCCCTCTTCCCATCAGAACTGCCCGCTCCATCGACTCTTTTAAATCGAGACTTAAACTCATCTTTACTCTCAAGCCTTTCTTGACGTCCTCTGAGGGAGGGCTAGATGTATGTACTTAATCTATGAACCACTGTTGTATAACATTAGTACCTCCACCAATGTAAAGCACTTTGGTCAACTAGAGTTGTTTTTTAAATGTGCTATAGAAATAAAAGTGACTTGACGACAAGTTAAACGCAACCTCAGTTTTGCAGAACACCCACAGTAACCAATATTAACCGGAAACACATCATACCAATAAGAAATTTAATAAGAAACACAGAACAGCAAAACCTATATATTTTTAGATGTCGGCCATTCTCAAGCAATAGAGAAAAGGGTGTGTTGGGTACATGAACCAGCCAAACAAATCTCACATATAACCAGAAAAATTGTACACTCAAACTGGATAGACAAAAAATAAAGTTGGGATATAACTGGGTTGATTTTAAACATTTAAGAACAGTGCAATTTTTTAAATATATTCCACATACTCGCCAAATGGTCAACATCCAAATCCCTAAATCCCATTTTAACTTTAAGCAAATCAAACATGTTTGACCTTTTAAGTATGAACATCGAGCCTCATTGGCAAATTACTAGTTAGCAAGCCAATGACAGCAAACATCATTCCCCTGGGTCGAAAGAAGAAACTGTAAATTCTTACATGTAGTACATGATACTAAGAATGTGTGACTATGTTGGAAAAGGGAACAAATCAAGTTTCATATTAATGAAGCACACGAGTACAAAGGAGCTAGAGACCAATCTGCCACATGATAGTATGCAGACAGAGGCAGGGAAGAAAAAGTACAAGAGTATCTGGGATTTGAACCAATTCTGGATCTGCAGTGGCTGGAAGTAACACATACATAGCAATAATTTTGTCCAAACGATCCCTGAGAATGTTTTGTACTGCTTAAAATTCAAACATGTAGTATCATACCATACATTTCACATTCATTTCAGAGGCAGGCAGAACTAAATAAACAAGTTGTTCCCAAGAACATCTCCAGCTTTGCGGATGAAACAAAGCTGGGTGGCTGGGTATTCAGTATTTACTTTAATGCCATTTTCACCGAGTACTTACATACACAGAGGAAACGAAAAATTGTTTCTCAATCAGTTCCTATCAGTGCAGTTCATAAAAACAGAATAAATACATACAACTTTAAAATTAACTTTTCTAAAATAGACTTTAAAATTGAGTTAAAAACAGACATTCAGATCGGACAGTGGCTTTGCTTTGACAGGTGTCTAGCTGTCAAAGTATGGGCGAGGTTAGGTGTGTTGGTGTATGATGTATGGGGAGGGGACACAGTCCGTTAACCAGTTTTATTGCCTGTGGGAAGAAGCTGTGTAGCATCCTGCTGGTTCTGCAGCTGATGCTCCTGTACCTCTTCCCAGATGGCAGAATGGAGATAGGGGGTCCTTAATGATGGAGATGGCTCTGCTGAAATCGATCACCATTTCCTTAGTGTTTTCCACATTGAGGATGAGATTGTGAGATCTGCACCACTCTGTAAGCAGCTCCACCTCCATCCTGTATGCCGACTCATTGTTGTCGCTGATGAGACCCACCACTGTTGTGTCATCAGCGAACGTATTGATATAATTATTGCTGAGTCTGGCAGTACAGTCACGAGTAAGCAGACTGAACAGCAGGGGGCTTAGGACACAGCCTTGGGGTGAGCCAGTGCTCACTTCGATGGTTCTTGATGTCCAGCTGCCCACCCTGACTGTCTGCTGCCGTTGCGTCAGAAAATTAAGGACCCAGTTGCAGGTGCAAGTGTCCAGCAACGGGGTGAGCTGCGAGGAGGATGCTCTGAGGCTGCATGACTTGAATAGGTTGGGTGAGTGGGCAGATGCATGCCATTGCAGTATAATAATGTGGATAAATGTGATGTTATCCACTTTGGTGACAGAAAACAGGAAGGCAGATTATTATCTGAATGGAGTTAGATTAGGAAAAGGCGAGGTTCAACGAGACCTTGGGTGTCCTTGTGCATCAGTCACTGAAAGTAAGCATGCAGGTATAGCAGGCAGTGAAGAAAGCTAATGGCATGTTGGCCTTCATTGCGAAAGGATTTGAGTTTAGGAGCAAGGAGGTCCTACTGCAGTTGTACGGGGCCCTGGTGAGACCACAACTGGAGTACTGTGTGCAGTTTTAGTCTCCTAATTTGAGGAAGGACATTCTTGCTATTGAGGGAGTGCAGCGTAGGCTCCCAGGTTAATTTCCGGGATGGCGGGACTGACATATGAGGAAAGAATGGGTCGACTGGGCTTGTATTCAGTGGAATTTAGAGGGATGAGAGGGATTTTTATAGAAACATAAAATTCTTAAGGGCTTGCACAGGCTAGATGCAGGAAAAATGTTCACAATTTTGGGGGAGTCTAGAACCAGTGGTCACAGTTTAAGAATAAGGGGTAGGCCATTTAGGACTGATATGAGGAAAAACTCAATTTTAAAATAAGGCTGTAACGTACAAAATGTGGAAATAGTTGAAGGGGTCTGAATACTATCTGGATGGATGCACTGTATATCTATGGACTCTGGAAAGCTAAAAAAAGTAATTGCTGGAGTCATGGCTGAGATACATGGATCATCGTTAGATACCAGCATGGTATTGGAAGACTGCAGGGTGGATAATTTTATACCCCCAAGGGCAACAAAGAAAAATCTGGGAATCTCGACCAATGAGCCTGACATTTATGGTAGGAAGGTAACTGGAGATAAAGGGATAAGATATACATGCATTTGGAAGGACGGGTTAATTTGGGATAGTCAGCATGGTTAAGTACATGAGAGATTGTCTCTTACAAATGCTATTGAATTTTGAAGCAACAAAGAAGATTAATGAGGACAAGGCTATAGATGTATTCTACATGGATTTGAGCAAGGCCTTTGATAAGGTTCCATATGGAATGCTGCTCTGGAAGGGCAGATTGCATGGGATCCAGGGAACTGCTAGAGTATTGGTCAATGGATTTTAATTCAACTAAGTGTGACATATTGGATTTTGGGAAGTCAAACCAGGGAAGGACATTAACAGTGAACAATAGGACCCTGGGGAGTGTTGTATCAGCCCTTAAGGCTGATCAATGCTGGCCTCAACTTTTCTTCTGTGCCAGTTCCTCGTAGTCCTCAATTTTACAAACATTTATCTATCTCCATCTTAAATATATCTAATGATCTGCTCCCCATCACATACTGCGGCTGAAATGCACTACTATCTGCAATAAGTTTCTACTTCAAAAGCTCGACCTCTTATCTTGAAACCATGTCCCTTCATTCGAGACACTCCCACTTGTGAAAAAAGCTCAACCACTACTCCACCAAACCCCCTTAGGATCTTATGTTTCAATAAGATCACCACTACATCTTCTAAATTCCAAACAATGTATACCTAATCAGTTTAGCCTCTCTTCATAGGGCAACTCTTTCATTCCAGAAACGAGCCTGATAAATCTCCTTTGGACTGCCTCCAAATCTACTATATCCTTAACATTAAGGAGATTAAAACTGTGCACACTGCTCCAAGTGTGGCCTTACCAACACCATGTACAATTCTAACAAAATTCCAACACCATCGCAATATTGGCCAATACGGAAAGTAAGGAGCTGATGATGAATTACAGGTATTTTGCATCAGCCTTCACAAGAGAGGATTCAGGTAATATCCCAGAATTAGCTCTTAATCAGTAATTGGAAGACAAGGAATTGTGGGGATGATAAAAAAAATCAAATTATTAGGGAAATGGCTCTGAGCTAACATCCCTAGGACTTTCTGGACTTCTTCAAATTATCTCATGGTTAGATGAGATAGTTGATGCATTAGTTTCAAATTTCCAAATCTGGGAAAGGTTCCATTAGATGAAAAAATAATAAATGGAACTCTTTTGTTCAAGAAAAGTAGGAAACTGCAGGCAGTTAGAAGCTATTATTAGAGATGCTGGAGCAAGGTTCATGGAAAACTGCAAGCAAAATCAACATGGTTTCATGGAAAAGGAATGGTGTTTGATCCATTTATTGGAGTTCTATGAAGTAACATGTACCGAGGTGAAAAGGGAACTGGTGTGCATACCATACGATTTACCAGAAGGTATTTGATAAGGTGCCACTTCAAGTTTTTGTGGAAAGTAAATGCTCAAGTTGGCAAAAGTAGAAGATTAGCTAGCTAATAGGAAAGGAGTATGCATAAATAGGTCTTTAAAGGTTGGCAAGGTACAATGCTGCAGCCTCAACTTTTACAATTTATAAACGTTAGATTAAGGCACCAAAAGTGCAGTTGCTAAATTTGCTGAAGACAAAGATTGGTAGGACAACAAGTCCTGAGGAACACACAAATAGTTCACAAAGTGTTGGCATATTAAATGAGTGGGCAAAGATTTAGCAGATGGAGGATGATATGGAAAAGTGTGAAATTGTCCATTTTGACAGAAAAAGGTACATTACCTACATGTTGAGAGATGGCAAAGCTGTAGGATACAAAGGGATCTGGGTCCACCAGAGCATGATTTGCAAAAGACTGGAATGCAGGCTGAGCAAATGAGAAAACCAAAAAAGTGTTCTTTGCAATGGAAATTGAATACCCAAATAGGAGACTGTGCTTTTGTTAAATAGTGCACTAGTGAGACCATAGTGTCCGATTTACAACACTTGTCACTTTTATAAGGATGCAGTTCACAGAAGTTCACTAGGCATGCGGCTTAAAATTGCTCACAATACTCCAAATGCGGTCTGCTCAGCACCTAAAGCCACTGGTTTTGTATTCTAGTCCTCTCAAAATAAATGGCAGCACTGCAAGTTAGAAGAATGAGAGGCAGCCTGATTGAAAGAAAGATCCATAGTAGACTTGATAGGGTGAACGTGTAGAGAGAATCTACAATCAACGGCCACAATGTTACGAAAATAAGTCACTAATTTAAGACCAAGAGAAGGGGAAATATTTTTTTCTCAGAGGGTCTGGAATCTTTGAAACACTCTTCCTGAAAGGGCAGTAGAAGCAGAACCCAAGAGCAGAATCTCAGAGTAGAAAGATATTGATAAGAGGATGAAAAGGTCACCGAGGACAGGTAGGAATGCGTAGTTGAGGTTACAATCTGATCATCTGAATGACTCAACAGGCTCGAGTAGTCTCCTCTTGCTCCCACTTCACATTTTTGTATTGCTCAAGGAAGCTTTCGTTTTTCTATTGAAGATAGACACAAAATGCTGAAGTAACTCAGCGGGACAGGCAGCATCTCTGGAGAGAAGGAATGGGTGACGTTTTGGGTCGAGACCTTTCTTCAGCCTGAGAGTCAGGGGAAAGGGAGACAAATATGGAAGAATACGGTGTGAAAACACAGATCAAAGGGGATGATGACCAAGGAAATGTAGAATGGTACATTGTTAGCCGAGGGGAAGATGATATTGCACATCACATTGTAGCAATGTGCAGCTGTGGCACAAAGTATCGAGCATCAACCTCTAGTTTCTGCATCGGTAATTAAATCATTACTGAAATAGGAAGGATATCGTAAAGCTAATAAAAAAATTAGAAAACTAAAAGCATACCTGGATAAAGACATAACGAGGGGATGGGGGGAAAAAACTAAATTATTAATAATTTAATCAGTCAGAATTAGTTATCAGTCTGAAGGGTCTCGACCCGAATCAGCCTGAAGAACGGTCTCGACCCAAAACATTACCAATTCCTTCTCTCCAGATCTGCAGCCTGTCCCAGCATTTTGTTACTCCAGCATTTTATGTCTCTTCTATTTAAACCAGCGTCTGCAGTACCTATTTAGTTAAAATATTGATGACACCAATAGTAAACAAGTCCTCTGGACTTGGTCTGCATCCAGGTTCTTAAACTAAGTAATTGCACAGAAAGCAGATCCACGGATTGGGGTCTTCCAAATATGTCTAGATTCTAGAAAAAGCTCCGTGGAGGCTTGTACATTGAGCACAAGATTAACATGCTGCTGCAGCAAATTTGAAAGCAATGAAGAAGGGTCTGAAGAAGGGTTTCGGCCCGAAACGTCGCCTATTTCCTTCGCTCCATAGATGCTGCTGCACCCGCTGAGTTTCCCCAGCAATTTTGTGTACCTTTGAAAGCAATGCAATTGGTCTTTCCATGCAATGGGAATTAGTTGCAAAAGGAGGGATGTCTTACTGCAACCTTACACCCCTGGTAAATCGTGCAGAGTTCGGTTTCCTTAGAGGGATTTACTTGGATTGATATCAGATCAGAGAATATTCACTAGTTCAATGGATTTAATGGGTTGCCATGAAGAGGAAATGAGCAGATTAAGCATATTCTCACGTAGGTTTGGAAGAACATTCTGTTTTTAATTTGTGTATTGGTGATGTCTATATTATTTATTTTATTCCGATTATATGTTTTATTATTCTTGTTAATCTCTGTAAGGTGTCCTTGAGACTTTTGAAAGGCGCCCACAAATAAAATTTATTATTATTATTATTATTATTATTATCCTTGATTCTGAGTGGACAAAATAGAAAAAGATGTGAAATGGATGTTTTCCATCATTCCACCAAATGTGAGAATATAAGATTGCACAGACCAGGATGATTTTGTTTTCATTTGGGGTTATGAATCTGATATTCTCTATTCCAGAATGCAGAGAGCCTGAATCATTGAATAAATGAGAGGTTTTTGTAGTTGAGCCCATGATCTAACAGATAGCACAGGAGATTTAAAAAGGCACAGGGCCTACCCCTGGTGCTATTCTTTAAGTTGATACCAGAGGGGAAAGAGCATCAACTGCTTCAATTGGGTGTCCTACTTAGCAACCAAGTGCCATCAATGCAAAGACCAACATTCTCCGCAAGACGGTGTTGACATTTGAACTTACGTTATGAGTACCGTTACAAGCAGCAAGGATGTTGCAAAGCAGCTTCTTCTGCAATCAGTATTTTTCTTCTGCCGCTGGTGCAGCTCACCTCCACAGTTGTCACAGCAACGGCACATGCAGAAACACAGGCCCAAAATAGGCATGAGCAGTATAAACACAATTCCCAAAGCTGCACAGATGATGAAACCAATCTCATAGTAGATTATCTGTTTCAGAAAGAAAATATTGACAGGTTTATCGTGATAGAAGTCACATCAAAAATTACAGAACACTTAAACCTTTATCTTAGCTGGAAGTTGAAGAATACACTTAAAATTATGTATGTAATAAATGCATAGCACACACCAGTTAGATTCAGTATGTCTAAGAAGCTTGTTACCAATATTAAATAATATGCACTTCATTATAAACAAATGAGAATAGCAGTTATTCAATACCGTGTAACGCAAAGATAGGAATGGAGGAAAATAACCCATGAACATCAATTTCGCCAATTTTAGGTAACCTTCGAACACCTTCCCAGTCTCTCCCCCCCCCCCCCCCCTCTCTCTCCCCGTCCGCACCCCAGTTTATTCTCCCTCTTACCTGTGTCCATTTGCACCCATGTTCCCCTTCCCTTGCCCACGCGCCTTCCACCTATATTCTTTCCCCTCGCATTTCACAATCTCTCCTTATCTCACATTATTCGTCTTTTCATTTCTGATCATTTTCCAGAATTGCTGCCCATTGAGTTACTCCAGTGCTTTGTCTCTTTCCATGAAGTTTCCTGTTATTTTAGAGGATTGCAGCGAATAGACATCTCATCTTTATTTAACCATATCTTTCATATGTCTCTTAAATTTAAGAGACAACTAGAGTCTGTTCAGTCATTCAGATGATTGGATTGTAACCTTAACTATGCATTCCTAGCTATCCTCAATGACCTTTTTATCCCCTTATCAGTATATTTCTACAATTTGGGCGTCATCTGCAAATATGCTAATCACATTAATTATGTCACCCAAATTGTGAAATATCGATGACAAATAACAGGGCACCCAGCACAGATCCCTGTGCCATACAACTGGTCACAGGACGCCAATCAGAAAAACACTCCTCTCCACACTACAACCCAACTAAGAAAACAAAACATTCCACTATAACCCTCTGACTTCTTCCACCAAGCCAATTTTGAATCCAATTGGGACTTGCTTAGCCTTCATCTCATGATCTATCCTTCTAGACTAGCCCAACACAAGAACTTTAAGATCTTGCTCGTCCAAAAAATGACAACCTCCACCACCCTGTCCTTAATCATTTCGGTGATCCCATCTAAACTCTATCACATTTGTTAGACATGATTTCCTACGCACAAAGCCATGCTGAAAAATTCCTAATCAATCCCCTATCCAAGTACTGGTAGATCTTGCCTGTCAGAATCCCCTCCAGTGACTAATGATGTCTGGCCTATAGTTCCCCATTTGTCCTCGCAGCCCTTCTTAAAGTAATAACATTGGCTAATCCCAAATCTTCAAGTATCTCCAGATGACAGAATATGATCAAAAATCTCTGCCAGGGTGGCAGGAATTTCTTCCCTAGCTTCCTACAATTGCAGAGGACATACTTGGTCAGACCTTGGAGACTAATGGTCCAACAGATTAATACTGATTTCCCTCAATTCCTTTCCCTCATTGACCTTCTCAAAGTAAATGCAGATAAGTATTTACTAACATCTGATCCATCTTCAGGGGCTTGATACAAAGACCCCAAGTTTATCCTTAAGGGGCTTATTCCCTCCTTTTACCCACAAGGTCTTAATATAAATGTAGAATCATAGGATTTTCCTTTATCTCGTCTGTCAGAGCATTCTCATGTCTTTTTCTTGCCCCCACCCCCCACCCCCGCCTGATTTTCCTTAAATGCATTGCTTTATTTCTTATTGTTCTTCCCTATATATTTGCTCATCCAATTCCCACTGAATAATGGAGAGTCTAAAATACAATACAATCAAAGTAAACATCCCTTCTTATTTCTGAGTTGTTCCACCCATATAGCCTCACTGGACGATCCCCAAGAATATCTTATTTTAGTTCTGTTTATTCTCACAGGAACAGTGAAAAGCTTTGTGTTGCTCGCTATAAAGTCAGCGTAAAGACCATACCTGATTACAATGGAAGAAACTGTCCCTGAATCTGGAAGTAGTCAAGTAACCTCGTCAAAAATGTAACTCCTCCCCCCTTCCTTCTCTCTCACCTGCAACTATGAAGCATCCCGTCGCAGGGCTGGAAATTGGAAGAATCCTGAGCTAATTCTGCTACCAACAACCTCTATTGCAGAGGACTGCAACTTTTCTGTATAGGGGCCAGGACGCATGTCTGTGAGTAGATGGCGGGCCACATCTATCACGTGTACACATGGATCCCGCCCTCATCCCTCCCCGGATGGCAGCCATCAAATCACATGTTCACATAGATCCTGCCCCTTCGAGGACGCCACCCAACACACAGGCCCCTAATTACGGGCGCTCACGAACATGGCGTACCTACAGACCATTGCCTTGGCTCTGTCCTGAAGACAGTGGCTCAAATACTCACACTCATTCGTCCCCGGCCTATTGACAACCCCGATCCCAACAGTGAAGCTCAGACACAGAAGGTGTGCGTCCTTGCCGGCGCAGGATGCAGTACAACCAGAGCTTGGCGTCGCCGCTGCTCGGCGCATCTTCCATTGTGGCCGCCAGCGCAGGCCTCCTTGCATTCATGTGTCATCGCACCTGGGCGCCGTGGCCTCGGGCCCGGGAGGTACCGTCTGCAGTCCGGATATTTACGGGGGAAAAATTACGCCTGCGGGCCAGATGATTTCGGGTTACGGGCCGCATTCAGCCCGAGGGTCGTAAGTTGCCGACCCCTGATCTCTTGTGACAAAGGAGGCTCACACTGATTGTCGCCGGAAGCTTGCGTCCTTTTCGGAACAGACGATGACAGCGAGGTCAACATTTGTAACAAGTTGGACTCGAAAGAAGAAGACCTGCACTATCACACTTGCAGTATCTATACTCTGGATCACCAAGCTACTAGTCCTGCCCCTCTCCCTGTCCTCATCCTGTGTGGCCCAAGATATCCCAGCCACAAGGACCAATCCACACCGTTCACCCATTATTTCTCCAGCTTATACAACAAAAAAGAATCAATGATTTAAATCAATTTGAAAATAACCAGGTTATTTAAATAAAAGTAAAATTTATCACAACACTTCATTTAAAAATAGAGAGGGATCTGTATGCAGTTTTTTAAAATCCATCTATTAATTTAAAAAAATGAATTCACAAAGGAATAAATGTACCTGTAGCATCAGAACAACATTTTCTGACTGTGCAGCCAAAGTAGATGCATGTAAGCAGGTTTAATGATGCATGCAGAACAAAAAGAAACAAGCAAAATTCAAATATCCAGCTATAAGTGCACTACATGGACACAAAAGCAAATATGCTAAAGAAGAAATAGTTTAAAAAAAACGAAAACGGGACAATGACAACCAATCAAAACACTATTTCAGACCCAAGTATCGTCACAATGTTCTACCTCACCATAAATACAAAAAGAAATTTAAGTTTAAATACAACTAAGAAATAGCATGGTCAAATATTGTAGAATGGGGCAGACTGCCTCATTAACCATTACCTCTTGATACTGCTGAAGAACGTGTTGGTAGTTCTGCTTTATTACCTCAATGATCAATTCTGCAACAAAGAAGTTTGTAATTTTAAATATCAGATCTTTTGTTCCCTTGAAAATGTTGCATTTTGCTAAATTAATTTCCAAACAACAAACTTATTCTAAACATGGGTACATTTAGAAACCCATATGGCTGCAAGATAAGTGTACAATTATAATGCAAGCACTTGAAAGTGTAACTGTAGTGCCATTTTACTAATTGACCAAAAGAATGGTTTCACACACGAAAACAAACACAAGGATAGAAAAATGCTAAAATCAATTAATACAAACTGGTAAAACTATACCAATAATTCATGTTCTAGAGAGCGTGGAGTTTATCTGCACCATTTTCGGCAAGAGCAAGGAGCACGGGGGAAGAACACTGCAAATTCCTATCGAAGTAGCGCAAGCAAGAAAAACAACCACAGAAAGAGGAAACAAGAAATGAGATGCAGAATAACAGTAGAGTGAAAGGGACTGAGGGAACAGCGAAGTATTCGGTGAGGTGCAATCAAGATGGAGAAAGACAAATCCCCTGGGCCTGATCAGGTATATCAGAGGAAATTGCAGGGGCCCCGACAGAGATATGAATCATCGTTAGGCACAGGTGAGATGCCGTAGGGTGTTGAGCCTCTATTTTAAGAAGGGCTGCAAATAAAACCCTGGGAGCTATAGACCAGCAAGCCTAACATCTGGAGTAGCTAAGTTACGGAAAAAGATTGAGGGATACGATAGATATGCATTTGGATCTTGACCAGCTTGGCAGGTGGGCTGAAAAATGGCTAATGGAGGTTAATGCAGGTAAGTGTGAGGTGTAGCATTCTTGGAAGTCAAACCAGGGCAAGACCTTCACAATTAATGGTATGACCTGGAAGGGGGGTGGAGACCAGAGGGATCTAGGAGTACAGGTGAACAGTTCCCCGAAAGTGGTGTCACAGGTAGATTGGATGGTTAAGGTGACTTTTGGCACATTGGCCTTTATTAGTCAGGCTAATGAGTAGAGAAGTTGGGAGGTTGTAACAGTTGTACAAGACGTTGGTGAGGCTACATTTGGAGTAGTACATTCAGTCTTGTCACACTGCTAATAGGAAGGATGTATTTAAGCTGGAAAGAGTACAGAAGGGATTTGTAATAATAATATATTTTATTGTCATTGCACATAAGCGCAACAAGATTTGGTATGCAGCTTCCAACCGATGCCATAACATAAATAACTAATAAAATTTGGATTTAGATTGTGAAGAAATTACCAGGACTCAAGGGAGATTGGGCAAACTATGTCAATTTCTTCAGTGTATAAAAACATGAAGGGAATTGATAGGATGAATGGAGAGGTTTTTTTTAACCAAGGGTGGGTATTCAAGAACCAGAAGACATAGGTTTAAGGTGAAATTGGAAAGATTTAATATGAACCTGAGAGGCAATTTTTTCCACTCAGAGGGTGGAGGGCATTTGGAATGAGCTGCCAGAGGAGATAGTCGAGTCAGGTATAATCACAATATTTAAAAAAAAAAAAGACATTTAGACAGGTACATGGAAAGGAAAGGTTTAGAGGGGTAGGGACCAAAGCACGCAAATGGCACTAGCTTAGATGACCAGCATGGACGAGTTGGGTTGAAGGGCCTTTTTCCGTGCAATATGACTTTGAAGAAGAAGCAAAAGTGAAGCAAAGAATGGTCACAGGGTAGAGAAAAGGACAGAAAAGCAGGCAAGTACACATAACAAAAGATAAGATATGCAGATGGACATGGCGAGTTGGGAAAAATAACTTCACAGAAACACATACTTTCTTTCTCTTGGGGATAGAGTAATAGAGTAAAGAGGAAGGGAAGAGAGGAAGGCAGAAGGAAGGGGAGAAAGGATTGAAAGAGAGGGTGGGGGGGGGGGGGGTAAGGCTGATGCAAATCAAAAAACAGAACAAAATAAATCTAAATTTCAACAAATGTAATCGTGAAACAGGAACCTTGCACTTAGATCAAATTTGATTTCAGAGCAACAAGCAGCAGTTTATCAAACTGCTCCAACAGATTTTATTCACCATGACCAAAGGAACACTGGAGACTAGAACAGTGATCTGTAATCACCGATTCCTTGGAGAATACACAATGGCTACACCTACATGCAAATAGAACCAAAGACAACTGGGATACTCAAGAATGATGAACTAGAGGACCAGTTAGAAGATACAGAATACTAACCTTCCTTAACACAAAGATGGTAGCAAAATATGTTCAACACTTGGGGGGAAAACAAAAACGGTATTCCCGAGGGCTAAGAGACGATACACAATTCACATACAGCTGCTACTCTACCTACGATGGGGTTACGTTCCGATAAACCCATCCTAAATCGAGAATATCATGTCGAAAACACATTTAATACAATTTGATCACGTGACCGGAAGCGATGTGCGGCTCGCTGCCATTGCCGAGCATTTGCACCATCCTAAAGTCGAGATATCGTAAGTCAAAGCATAGTAAATTGGGGTGCATCTGTACTTCAGTCCAAAGACAACATTCAACTTCTTCATTATTTCACATTTTAAATTAGGAGCCATGACAAAATGAGCATTCACCTCTTAAATAAGCCCATTAAAGTAGAGCTTCAAAAAAATGTTAAACCACCTGTAATTCAACAATATTAAGATGGAATGCAAGACAGAGGGAGAAGTCTCCATGAAGCAGAGAAAAGCTAACTAACCAAGTCAGTGGTATAGCAGGCAGTCTCATCACTACAAACATCATGCTGTTACATAGAGAACATTGTTACTACTTCACATATAAAATGGGATGACACATTCTAAAACTTAACCTGGGATTGCCCACAGCCCACATGAAATCGCCTCAGTTTTGCAAGAAACGATAAGATACAAGACAACGGTGTAAAATGCAAGAAACATTGAAACGTGTATTTACTCTCCCCTTTTAATCATTACATGATTCACGGATGCATTAAAAGATGAACCACAAAGAGACCAATTAATTTAGGCAACACGGAGCAGCAAAACAAAGTTTTTGGGTCAGTGTGTTAATCTCTGCTTTAGAAATATTCCCAGTCTGGAAACTGAAGATAAACAAGCTCCTGCTGTTAGATGAAAATTATACTTTACAGCCAACACCAGTTTCATGAATTCCACCATGGCTAAAAAACTAGAAACAATTTTGGCCAACATAAATTCAGCCAGGATAGGTGCATAAATGAAGTTTCCAAAACCATGGGACCTAATGAGGATGACCAGAGAAGAAGCAACCAGTGAAGTCTACAAACAGCAATGCACGGTCCATGCCAACAGCACGGAGATTGACATTGAGGCTTATAAGCTTATCAAACTGTAGAGCGAGAAACACCCTAAATTGTACAGTTGAAATTGATCTAAAGAGGGGAATATACATAGATCTTGGTGTATTCCCAGAGTTCTGGTCACTGGAGTAGTTCACCAATTGATCATCTCGTCCATGAATGAGGCAGGCAATTGAATGGAAATCTCTAAATGATACTAAAACTTCAATGCTGCATTCATTAACGTGAGCTGTTTAACCCGTGAGATTTATTTTGGATCCTTCATGGGCAAGCAAATGAAATGTCCCTGAAATATTTGCTTGCCCGTGATGGGTCCAAAAGAAGACTTGTTAAAAAAAAAAAAATATGTTATCTATATTTTAGAGTCAATTATAAAGGATGAGGTTACGCAGTGCTTAGAAGTTCACGATAAAATAGGCTGGTAACCATACTAATAAGTCAGCATGGTTTTGTGAAGGGAAGATCTGCCTGACGAATATGCTGGAGTTCTTTGAAGAAGTTAATAGAGGGGAGTCTGTAGATGTCGTTTACCTAGATTTACAGAAACCCTTCAATCAGGCTGCTAATGAAGATGAGAGCCCATGGTTTGAAAGGGAAGATGCTATCATGGATAGCGGGTTGGCTGGATGGCAGAAGGTAAAGAGTTGCAATAAAAGGCGCTTTTTCAGGTTGGCTGCCTGTGACTAGTGGAGTTCCACAAGGGTCGGTTATTGGGCCGCTCCTCTTTACGTTGTATATTAATGATTTGGATAAGAGGTTTGCAGGCTTTGTGACCAGGTTTGCAGATGATGCTAAGATAGGCGGAGGCGCAGGCAGTGTCGAGGATGCAAGGACTCTGCAGAAGGACTTGGACAGGTTAGGAGAGGGGGCAAAGGTGTGGCAGATGAAATTCAGTGTAGCTAAGTGTGGAGTCATGCATTTTAGTAATAAGAATAAGGGCATAGGGGAGAGAATCTAAATGGGGAGAGAACTCAGAAATTGGAGGAGCAAAGGGACTTGGGTGCTGGTGCAGGACCCCCAAAAGGTTAATTTGCAAGTCAAATCAGCAGTAAGGAAGGCAAATTCAATGCTAGCATTTATATCAAGAGGACTGGAATACAAAAACAGATGAAATGCTGAGGCTCTATAGGTTCTGGTCAGGCCACATTTGGAGTACTGTGAGCAAATTTGGGTCCCATATCTGAGGAAGGATGTTCTGGCTCTGGAGGGGATCCAGAGGTGATTTACAAGAATGATTCCAGGAATGAGTGGGTTAGCATATGATGAACGCATGACAGCCTCTACTCGCTGGAGTTTAGAAGGTTGAGGGGGGACCTCATTGAAACTTACAGAAGAATGAAAGGCATAGATAGAGTGGATGTGGAAAGTATGTTTCCACTGGGGGGAGAGTTTAGGACCAGAGGTCAAAGCCTCAGAATTAAAGGGTGTTCTTTTAGAAAGGTGAGGAGGAACTTCTTGAGTCAGCAGGTAGTTAATCTGTGGAACTCATTGCCACAGCAGGTTGTGGAGGCCAAGTCAGTGGATATTTTTAAGGCAGAGATAGACAAATTCTTGTTTAGAATGGGTGTCAAGGGATATGGGGAGAAGGCAGGAAAATGGGATTAGGAGGCAGAGATCAGCCATGAATTAATGGCGGAGTAGACTCGATGGGCGGAATGGCCTAATTCTACAGCCTATTTCTACTCCTATAACTTGTGAGCTGCCCACATCCTAAAATCTACCCAGCAAGCAGATCACACGTTCTGACTTTTTGGCAACGTCTCTCCCACATTCCATGTACGGCACACAAGCCTCAGATGCCAAAAATGTCCTTGAGTTTCTCTGCCTGCCATAGTTCCCTCTGGGCCACGGTGGCACAGCAGTAGAGTTGCTGCCTTACAACGCTTGCAGTGCCAGAGACCCAGGTGGATCCCGACTGCAGGTGCTGTCTGTACGGAGTTTGTACCTCCTCCCCGTTACCGCGTGGATTTTCTCAGAGATATTCTGTTTCCTCCCACACTCCAAAGACTTACAGGTTTGTAGGTTAAGTGGCTTGGTGTATGTGTAAATTGTCCCTAGTGCGTGTATGAAAGTGTTAATATGCAGGGATCACTGGTCGGTGTGGACTCGGTGGGCCGAAGGACCTGTATCCTCGCCGTATCTCCAAACTAAAACTAAACTATTAAATACACCTGCATATTAACCAAAGGGCCAGCTGATGCTGAAGTAATTCTGGGCATCGGCTGCTTTGAGGTATTGAAATCTAAGCTATAGCACCATCCTCTCCCATTACAGCTCATGTTTATGATTGTACATCAATTTTCCCTTAAAGGGACGTTACACCTCAAATCCCCAGTTATCAGCAAACATTGGGCTTCTCTCCTCACCAGTATCCCAACCTAACTGCCTCCCATGTAACTACTCTACAACTTGCTGGTCTTGATTCCTGTGGAGCAATGTTTAAAGAACACCAGCCTAACCCCCACTAACTTAATGCTGCTGCTCTGAAATGTGTGGCCCGTTATAATTCACCTACATTGAGTGCCTAAAACACATTTAAGAATGGTGCCATACTCAGCCCTGATCTGGCTCAGTATCACACACATCAGGATAATTTGTACTGTATTAGAGATTCCTGATAAAATTAGTGTTTCACCCTCAAATAATCGAATTTATGGTTGATATTCCATTTACAGGGGATTCTGGTCTGGTTTGAAACAATTGCATGTCCCAAGGTCGGGTCAGTTTTGTTTGTCCATGGTCACTCTCAGTTTAAGTTTTATTTTATCCATCACGCTGTAATTGAGCATTAGGATTCCTAATCCCATCCCTCCCCCACAAATTGATTCCATTATTCTCTATGCACAATTTGGTCTCAGTAAAGATTAAGGAAGATTGGAAAGGTTAAAAAAAAAAAAAACAGGAGAATCCAATATTGTTTTGAGTACCAAGCAAGAGCATGCAGAGACACTTCTGAGACTGGACCAGTGAGGTACATTGTCCAGATGGAAATGTTGGAGGCATTCAGTTACATTACTGTAGCAAAAGCTCAAAAGTATTCCCAGACTACTCCAGTGCCCAGACAATTGCACTTCCCTTTGACTATCAATATGTAGCACACATGCGCAATATTGGCTGTGCACAATAATGTTTAAGGTTTGTCATGAACTACCTGCTCTCTGGGTTGCAACAATGTTTTTACTAAGTTCCGGAGGCGCAGTCTATGTTTCCCCACTGGGAAAGTGGGCCAAGAAATGGACGATGGGTGCAAACTGATGCTTTTTGATGTTAAACCGTTGTTGGACATACATAGGGCATGGTCTCTGAGAGCGCTGTAGAACGTAGACTCCTAAAACTACATAGCTCTCTGAAATTGGTGACACAGGTAGACAAAGTGAAGCATATACAGGCTTTCATTGATAAGGGCATAGAGTACAAAAGGCAGAATGTTGTTACAGCCTGATCTTTGGTTACAGCCATACGAGACATTGGTGAGACTGTGCTTTGAGTATTATGTGCAATTCTGGCCATAACCAAATAGGAAATTTGTGATTAAGCTAGAGTGCAGAGAAAGATTTACGTGGATGCGTACAGGATAAGGAGTGACTGGAAAGGATAGGATTGTTTTCCCTTGAACCAAGGAGGCTGGAATGGAGACCACAAAATCATGAAGGGCATGTCAGTCTTTTTCCACGGATCAGACAAGTATAAAACTAGAGGCATTGGTTCAAGGTGAGAATGGAAAAATCTAAAGGAGACCCAAGAGGCAATTGTTTCACACAGAGCGATGGTATGTGGTAGTGGTGGGTGCAATTGCAATGTTTCCAAAGATTTGAAGTACATGGATAGGAAATGCTTTGAGTCATTTGACCAACAGAGGCAAATGTTCACCAAGGAAGGCAGCTTGGTGAACAATCTGGACGAAAGGGCTCATTTCTGTGTTGTATAACAATGACTAGTTTTGTGTCCAAATAACATTATACCTTTAGCATTATCTTTTCCTACCCATCGGATTCAAACTAATCATTTAAACTCGAAAAAATGCAATTTATGGGTTAATACAAGGTCATTTAGATTTAGTTTCAGAGCTATTAAAATTGTAAAATCTGATCGCCATATCAGCACCCAGTAATATTTTTGTTTATTTCCCTCCACAGATGTTGCCTAACCCGCCAAGTTCCTCCAGCACTTTAAACACAATTAACTTTATTCCAGTATTGCATTGTTTCGCGTCTCTAAGATTACTTTGTATTTTGCAGTACATTTACCAAATTATCTAAATCAGATTGCATTCTGCAATTCTAACTCTTAATAGTTCTATCACATCACAAGATGTCACATTACTACTCCCATTTGGGCAAGTTGTTATTAATAGGGGGCAATTCTTCCTTCAAAAAAACAAAAGAGGGGGGAGGAAGTACTAATTTAAGGGTAAACTTCACGGAAGTACAAAATCTATTTGCTTCAGACATTAGATTAATATTGTCTAAAAGAGAACACTTTGAATGTACACACCAACAATTCATTATGCAATGTGCATCATATTATAGATTCAGTATTATAGATTATAGATTATAGAATAAATTCAGTACTTTGGTGAATCATTAAATGAAACTGCTACAAGATTCTATGTACGATTGATTTCCGTTTCAGGTTTAAACAGTACAAGTTACTTTTCTATACATGCAGTTGTTTAAAATTTGATGTCTATTCCATCCCACAATTGAACTACCACCACCCATAAATCTAGAATGCAGCAGGAATTCAACTTTGCTGTTTGACAATTGAGAGAATGTGTAGCTTCATACAACTTAATGTGGTATGGTCACAGATTTCCCATTCATAAATTTATTTCAACATTTTCGTCATCATTTAAATATGATCTGCAACATTTAACCTCAATGTTCCCTTCACAGCTGCCTGCCAACATCAAGAAATGCCAATCGTTATTGAATACCACCTTCATAAATGCTTCTGGGTTCATCCCACATTCATCCAATAAAGAACACAAAAGGGAACAAGTCGATGAAATATGCGGGGGTAGAAAGAGTACGCATGTCACTCAAGGGCCTACCAGAAAGCAGTTCCAGCAATGGACCCCACAACAGAGGATAATTTGTTGAAAAGTCTCCCGTCATTTTAATGGACTTCTATTACAGATTTTGCTTATAGCATGCTGACCTACCGACAGCTACCAATGCCCCCACTGCTTTTCCAGCCACTGCCAGGGCAGGCTGATAACGCCACCAGCGGCCCACACTGCCTCCCCGGCCGTTTCCACACCTGGCAGCAAACGCCTGCCCGCATCGCCTCCCTGGCCAGACTTGCTGCCACATTCGCCAGCCCACCGAGCTGCCTTGGCCTGCTGCCGCCACCACTGCTGACCCTTACATGCATTCCAGCAGCCCGTGGGCTGTGACCATCAACTCTGTGGATTCTCAGCTCTCCCCCGGCTGAGTTACTCCAACACATTGTATCCTTTTGTATATTAATTAGCATCTGCATTTGTTTGTTTCTACTACTCATACAATGATAATTTCTTACTCTGTTATAGCGGATAATCGGCAATAACGGATACCATTTCACCCCACCCCCTAGGGTCTATTAAAACGAGGGTTTATTGTATTCCTGAAAAGCCCAAGTAATGTGAAGGATGTATTCTGGTTTAACAACCACCAGAGGACCACAAAACAAGGTCAAAACAAGTTAACGATTCTCCAGTGAATGATTTCACAACAAAACTGGAACTCAATGCATAATAATATTGCTCTATTCAATTCTTAGGCATTTACTTTCTCAATTAGTAAACTTGGAAACCAGATTAGCAATAAATAGAAGCTCTAGCCAGGAAGCTAGGTATCCTCTAATTTATTATTTTTAAAAACCAAAACAATGCATTTCCAACTAAAAGTACAAAAATGAGAATCTAGAGATGGGTCCTCAGTGCCGATCTTCCTTGGAAATACAAAAGTTGGCATCATTGGTTTGGAACATGGAATCAGTTGGAACTATAATAAACAGGGATCAGTGTTGCCGTGTCAGCTATTCCCATTTTCATTTCAATGGAGGGGACAGAGTGTAATGTATCTAAGCTAAGCAATAGTGGGCTATGATACCAGAAAGAAGATAGACAAAGCTAAGGAGCAGTGTGGGCTATGATACGGTATAGGGGGAAAAGGGTAACTAGAGAGTGGGACCTCTCAAGAATCAAAGCAGTCACCTGTGTGGAGCCACATGAGATGGGCAAGGTCTTCAATGAGTATTTCTCTTCTGTATTTACAGAGGAGAAAGACAGTAGGACGGAGGAAATTAGATCAGTCACTGGAAGTGTCACGAGAGCAGTCAGGTTCATCGTCGAGGAAGTACTGAAGGTACTGTTGTGTTTGAAGGTAGACAAATCTCCAGGGCCCGATCAGATATATCCGAGGACATTGCGGGACACTAGAGAGGAAATTGCGGGAGCCCTGGTTAAAATTTATGAGTCGTCGTTAAATACAGGAGAGGTGCCAGAGGATTGGAGGGTGGCAAATGTTGTGCCTCTTTTCACGAAGGGCTGAGGGGAAAATGTTGGGAACTATAGGCCGGTGAGCTTAAAGGGCCTGTCCTACATAGGCGATTTTTTCGGCGACTGTCGGCAACTATCACAGTCGTAGCTGGTCGCCGAAAAAGCAGCGACTGGACCCACCCCACGACAAGGTCTACCACAAGTTATGACAACCTACCACCTAGTTGACGTCAAGCTACGGCAAGCTACCGACAACAGACGACCCATTAGGACGTCCACCTACGACCACACAGGCGACAACCTACAACAACCAAAGTCAACCCACGTCAAGCAACGACCCTGTCGGTGACAACTGAAGACAATTCAGTCACCGGTAGCTGCCGCCGGTTGACGTAGGTAGTCGCCAATGGAAATCACCAAAGTCAGCACCCGGCGACAACCAACGTCACCTGGCAACAACCTGCGTCACCTTGGCGACAACCTATGACAGCACCTACTACCTAGGAGAAGACAAGCTACGTCAAGCTCACAGTTGCCAAAATGCTTTGAATATTTCAAAATCCAGCGGAGACCAGAAAAATCTTACGATTCTTTAGGCCAATTGAGGAGGCTACTCACGACCATACAAGCATCACCCCGCGATCATGTGGCGACAGCATAGCCGCCTGTAGTCGCCAAAAAAAATCGCTTAAGTGGGACAGGGGCTTAACATCTGTAGTTGGTAAGTTGCTGGAGAGTATTCCGAGGGATAGGATATACAGGCATTTGGATGGGCAAGGGCTGATTAGGGACAGTCAGCATGGTTTTGTACGTGGGAGGTCGTGTCTCACAAATCTGATTGATTTTTTTGAAGACATGAGCAAAAAGGTTGATGAAGGCAGAGCTGTAGATGTTGTGTGTACGTGGACTTTAGTAAGGCGTTCGGCAAGGTGCCGCATGGTAGGCTGCTCTGGAAGGTTCGATCTCATGCGATCCAGGGGAGATAGCTGAATGCATAGCAAATTGGCTCCATGGAAGGAAGCAGAGTGTGATGGTGGAAGGTTGTTTCTCAGAATGTAGGCCTGTGACTAGTGGTGTGCTACAGGGTACGGTGCTGGGCACATTACTGTTTGTCGTCTACATCAATGATTTGGATGAGATCATACGGGGCAAGATTAGCACATTTGCTGATGATACAAAAGTTAGTGGTTTTGCAGATGGTGAAGATGGTTGTGAACGATTGTAGCAGGATCTGGATCGATTGGCCAGGTGGGCAGAGGAATGGTTGATGGAATTTAATACAGAGAAGTGTGAGGTGTTGCATTTTAGGACGTCGAACAAGGGCAGGACCTACACAGTAAATGGTAGGGCTCTGGGTAGTGTTGTAGAGCTGAGGGGTCTAGGAGTACAAGTGCATGAAGATTCCATGAAGGTCAAGTCGCAGGTAGATAAGGTGGTCAAAAGGGCTTTTGGCACTTTGGCCTTAATCAGTCAGAGTTTTGAGTATAGAAGTTGGGAGGTCATGTTGCAGTTGTATAAGACATTGGTGAGACCGCATTTAGAATATTGTGTTCAGTTCTGGGCACCATGTAACACAAAAGATATTGTCAAGCTTGAAAGGGTTCAGAAAAGATTTACAAGAATGTTGCCAGGACTAGAGGGTGTGAGCTATAGGGAGAGGTTGAGTAGGCTGGATCTATTCCATGGAGCGTAGAAGGATGAGGGGAGATCTTATAGAAGTATACAAAATCATAAGAGGAATAGATCGGGTAGATGCTCAGAGTCTTTTGCCCAGAGGACAGAGGTTCAAGGCGAGGGGGAAAAGATTTAATAGGAATAAGGGGGGTCACTTTTTCACACAGAGGGTGGTGGGTTTATGGAACAAGCTGCCAGAGAAGGTAGTTGAGAACTATCCCATCGTTTAAGAAACAGTTGGGCAGGTACATGGATAGGACAAGTATGGAGGGTTATGGACCAAGCACAGGCAAGTGGGATTAGTGTAATACCCATTGTTGGCCAGTGTAGACGAGTTGGGCCGAAGGGCTCATTTCCACACTGTACCACTCTTTGACTCTCTAGTGTGGAAAATACATCTCCTGGAACAAAAACACAAGAGACAACATATTTTAAGTGGCTAGAGATTGGTTTTCAGAGGTAGTTTTAGATCTTTTTAAATAAATTACTGATCGTTAGTGTAGATTCAGTGAGCAGCTAGGAAGTTAGAAATGCAGAGACATCTTGCTCCAATTAAGCCTTTTTGTGGCCAGATTTGGAATACTGTGTAGTCTTCCCATTTAAGGATGGATTGTAAAAAGGACTGCAGAAGTTCATCAGATAATTTCCTAGTTGGACAGTTATCAAACGAGGAAAGATTGTGCAGACATGGCCTGTAGTTTTCAAGAAACAGAACTCATGTGGTATTGACAGAGCAGATGCAGAGTCGATGGTTACCATCAGGAGTGTCCAGAACAAAGGGACAGCCTCAAAACATGGGATCGGGGCAGGCAGAAGAATTTTTCATCCAAAGGGCAGCAAATCTTTTGATGTTTCAAAACGCAGGCTAGAGAGGAAACAGTTACCAAGTATACTAAAGGTGGATAGCAGTTTTTAGATATTGAGGCTATAAAAGGGTCAAAGTTAGTGCAGGAAAGTGACTCCATCGACTGATCAACCACAACTCTATTGAAGAGCAGCTACAAGGATGCAAATGGTCTACTCCTGTTGATAAAATGCTGCCTGTTCCGCTGAGTTACGCCAGCATTTTGGGTCTACCTTCCATTTAAACAAGCATCTGCAGATCTTTTCTGCTCTTGTTCATGTCTATTTTTCAAGGTAGGAGCATGGGAAAATAATGATGTCATTTCCAGCACATGGTCGTCTTGCCATTTTTCTCGTCACAAACCTCCAGACACGTTCTCTTTTCTGGTGTATATTTATCACCAATTGACCACCTTGGAACATTTTCCACATTAAAGGATACAGAATCATGGCCGGACTACTGGGGTTAAAATATGGGAAGGGATGGTGGCATTTTAGATGATGGGTAAACGGAAGGTGCAATCGAAGATAGATACAAAATTCTGGAGTAACTCAGCGGGACAGGCAGCATCTCTGGAGAGAAGGAATGAGTGACATTGAGTCGAAACAATTCTTCAGACAAAAAGGCAAACGTCCACCTTCAAAGAATCACTGGAATAATAGCAGGTCCGTTGGTCCTGATCAAAGGTTGGTTCTTTGCAATCAGAGGAAAACATGTAATATGACACAACATGAACAGAGTCTAACACTGGCCATTCTTTTATTTTGTAGCAAATTTATTTTTCACAGGAAATCAATATTGAATCCTTATATTGAATAGTTTCAAATGAATGCATATTAACCACAAAAAAAGCTACAAAATAAATATGGTTAGTCATATCCAACATAGCAGAAATAGTTAACTTGATTGTGACAAAGGCAAGGCATAATGGTCAAGACCAGAACTTCCTCAGATAGACACAAAATGCTGGAGTAACTCAGCGGGACAGGCAGCATCTCTGGAGAGATCGAATGGGTGACATTTGGGGTCAAGATCCTTCATCAGACTAGTCAGAGGAAAGGGAAACGAGATAGCAAGAGAGAGAGA
The DNA here is from genome assembly GCF_010909765.2 of Amblyraja radiata. NCBI lineage: Eukaryota > Metazoa > Chordata > Chondrichthyes > Rajiformes > Rajidae > Amblyraja > Amblyraja radiata. The sequence continues at coordinate 82,908,022 of NC_045956.1, forward strand.
GAGAGAGAGATAGAGCAAATGAATGAAAGATATGCAAAACAAGTAACGATGATAAAGGAAACAGGCCATTTCCTTGTTCCCCCCATTATAAATTCACCCGTTTCTGTCCGTAAGGGACCTACATTTGTCTTCACAAATCTTCTCCTCTTCACATGTCTAAAGAAGCTTTTACAGTCAGTTTTTATATTCTCTGCAAGCTTTCTTTCATGTTCTATTTCCCTCCTCTTAATTAACCCCTTTGTCCTCCGTTGAATTTTAAATTTCTCCCAGTCCTCCAGTTTGCTGCTTCCTCTGGCCAATGTATATGCTTCTTCCTTGGATTTAACACTACCCCTAATGTCCCTCATTAGCCACGGTTGAGCCGCCTTCCCAGTTTTATCTTTACGCCAGATAGGGATGAACAATTGTTGTAATTCATCCATGCAGTCTATAAATCTTTGCCATTGCATCTTCACCGTCAACCCTTTAAGTATCATTTGCCAGTCTATCCTAGCCAATTCCCATCACATATCATCAAAGTTACCTTTCTTCAAGTTCAGGAGCCTCATCTCTGAATCAATAGTGTCACTCCCCGCCTTAATGCAGAATTCCACCCTATTATGGTCACTGTTGCCCGAGGAACTTTGCACAAGATCGCGAACTAATCCTTCCTTATTACACAATACACAGTCTAGGATGGCCTGCCCTCTAGTTGATTCCTCGACAAATTGGCTTAGAAAAACATCCCATATACACTTTGGTCCAATCTATATGTAGATTAAAGTCACCCATGATAACTGTTGTACCTTTGCTACACACATCCCTAATTTCCTGCTTGATGCTATCCCCAACCTCCCTTCTGCTGTATGGTGGTATGTGCACAACTCCAACAAGTGTTTTCTGCCCTTGGCTATTTTGCAGTTCTACTCATACAGATTCTACATCATCCAACCCAATGTCTCTCCTTACTATTGCATTAATCTCCTCTTTAACCAACAACGTCACTCCTCTTCTTTTCTGACTATTCTTCCTAAATATTGAATACCCCTGCACGTTGAACTCCCACCCTTGGTCACCCTGGAGCCATGTCTCCGTAAACCCAACTATATCATATCCCTTAACAACTAACAGATGGAGGCCCAGGACAGAAAGGTCATTTTGGGAATGGGAAGGGGAATTAAAGTGTTTGGCAACCGGGAGATCAGATAGGTCCAGGCGGACTGAACTTCATAATTTTTAACAAGCGTTAACCTTCCCAATACAAAAGGACAGCTGATACCTGACATTTTCCATGGGCATTGCATACAAAACAGTGGATTACCAAGAGATAGTGCAGGAGAGGTAGGGCAGAGTCCTGAGGGGAGAAAAGAATTGAGGGAAAAGAGAAATTAGTGAGAATAAACAATGTATGTAAAGGTGGGGAAAATAAGATGGAAAAGGGGAAACCATCATTTGAAACTAGTTACTTATGAATGGACAATAGAAACATTAAATAATAATTAAAAAATAATCCACTATAAAAATGACTATTCATGCCTTTTGCTCAAGGCAAGCAGGCTCTTAAATGCGAACCAAACAAAAAGACTGAAATTAAACATGTTTAGTGGTCTGATAAACAGCATACAGGTTTAACAGACACGTCTGCCCACAACGGTGATCAGCACTGACCTAACGCGCGCAGGGGAAAAAACGCGCGAAAACAACAGCCCCTCGCGGCTTCCGAACGCCGGATTTGATATCTGCGTGCGCTAGCAGGCGCCGTTACACATGTCAAATTACAAGTAATCGTACAGATCTATTTTTTGGTGCCAATTTCAATGGAGCGGCTTAAACAGATTTGAGCCATGGTAAGTCAGCATTCCAGAGAAAAACTGGTGATCAAGACTAAATCTCCAAAAAGTTCTGGTCTCGTGCATTCAGGTAAAAAGGGAGAAGGCGACCTAGTTACCCAGTGTCACGCTAACTGGTCCCAGCGGCTGGCCCAGTTGACAGCAAAATACTTCAAGCAGTTCATCTGCTCACTTTCACAAAATAATAACATGCATTGGAGAAAATAAATTGAGTGTAGTGGCAAAAATAAAAGGCCCCTAGAGATCCAATATTCACAACAGAACAGTTCACATATTCCTCACGTACATCGTGAAAACAAATGTAAACTGATAATTTTATGGAAATCTCCAAGCACTGCCATCTTCTCAGTAATGACCAGAGACTGGCCCAGATTTTGCGGTGGGAATAGCAACGAGACCAACACCTTATTGTAAACTAGATAGCAATTTTCAGCACAAACGCAGGCATGGTTAAACAGCAAATGAAAATGGTGGTTCAAGATGCTCTGACCATCAAATGGCTGTAGTTGCAGCTCTTACTCAATAGGACCTATGCACTCAAACTGTACCAAAATATTTGTTACTGTGGCATCTTACTGCTAAACAACAAATTCAGTACTGGCAAAGAGTAGTCCAAGCCCTTCAGATTTGCATTATGTTTAGAACTTTGGAAAATGCTTTTTTTGTAACATTAATTTCAACATAATCATTTGTTCCCTATAAATTGCATGTGGGTATGAATATGGTGCACAGGATATGGAGACATAACCAATACTGTTACTTGGAATAAAGAAATTGATAGGCATGAAAGAGGATGAGAGGAGCAAACCAATATCTTTTTTTTCTAAAGTAGATTAAAGTGCTTCAGCAAATTACCAAATATTTCAACAGATATCTACAGATGCATTTTAGAAATTATCAGAACAGATTGCATCATGGCCTGGTATAGCAATTACAATGTACAGGAATACAAGAGGCTGCAAAAAGTGGAGGACTCAGCCCCATCTATCACAGGCACTATGCACCCTATCTTCGCATCTACATGAGGCACTGCCTCAAGGTGTCATCTATCATGATCCCCACTATATGCACCACACCCTCTTCTCGCTGCTACCATCGGGCAGGAGGTGCAGAAACCAGAGGTCCCATATCACCGTTCAGGAACGACATTCCGACAATATCAGGTTTTTGAACAGACCTGAACAACCCAAATCCTAACTCTACAACAAAACACCTCGTGCACTACCAATTACCTATTTTCCAATTGTGTACATTTGCACTAATGTCATTTTGCACAGCCTTTCTTTTCACAATCTTGTAGAATTCGTGTCATGTATAATTTGTATGCTGTCTTAGTCTCTGCATCTGGGATGGTACTACAAGCTAGATTCCAATTATACCTGTACCTTGGCACACTTGTGCTAATGACAATAAACTGAGAGGATAGCTTGACTGACTAATATCGGCACAAATAGGCAGACTAGATGCAAGGGATTGTGCAAGTAACTGAAAAAAGTAACTGGAACTTACAGATGGTAGCAAAGGAAGAAAGAAAAAAATTGAAGTTAAAAATGTGATCTGATGCCAGCAAGATGGATGAAACACAACAAATAACTTGCCCAAACATCCAGTGAATTTAAACCATTATTAAACATTTTGCAACAGTGGCTCTTTTTCCACTAAATTTCCCTCGGAAGGCCTCTGGTGAGACTAAGTGCAGGGTACAGCATGCTGGAGAATAAAGTGGTTTATTCCATAATTTGATACAGCTAAACCATCTTGGGCATCATTCACTCCTAAAAACAAGTGCATAGTGTTTTCATGAAGCAACAACATTCTCACTCAGAATTGCCATGACAACTGCATTAAGCTGCAGGATAGGATCAAACAACCAAGATTAGCTGCGAGTGTCAAGCTATTTATACCAGATATTCAGCTGCACAAAACTCCAGTCTCTTTTGAACTCAGCAATTAAATGCACTTATTTCAATACAAACGTTTTCTAAAGCAAAAATAAATTCTTGCAAAATCCTGATGAAATTAAATGTACTCTTTCCTCCCCCCCCCCACCCCCCAATATATTCAAATATCAAAGGGCTTTGGAGGAAAAAAAATGCCCCTTAAAATTGTAATGCCGAGCACATCTTATCGAAGAGCAATCTTCTTTTCAAAGAGCAAGCCTTAATATTAAGCTTGCATAATTACAGTGCACTGTCCTACTCATGCTGCCAAATTAAAGCACATTCCTCTGGGATGAACAAGGCTATAGTGAAAACCAGGTTAAAGAAAATGACCAAAAACTGATAGGATTCTCAAATAAAAGCAAAAATTTCACAAAAGTATAAACTGCAATGTGAAAAATGCAAGGAATCCCCTTAGTTTACTAAACCTATCTATATTATTCAAGCATCTTTTGCTCATCTATAATAAGTAATTAGATCAAGACAAAATTTGGTTGTCAATCTAATTTTACTTATGTGACCATAATTAGACGATAAACTCCTTTCTTCAATTCCCATGCTAGCTGACATGATTCATGATCCACTTTCCTTCAAAAACTGTTTTCATCCACATTCAAAACCCTCCCAGTATCTTCATGTTTTCTCCAACTATTGTGCTTTCTCCTAAAGACAGCGCCCTGCAAGTTGTGTGAACGAGTCATATTTCTCTAGTTCTTTCCCATTAATCTGTAGTTTCAATGGAACTTCAAAGAACCATGCTGTACTGTCTCCTTCAAATCATTGTTCTGCGAGACTATTTGTGCAATAGCAGTCCTTACCAGCCATATGTAGTAGGGGTTTCCTTTTTGTTTCTGCAGCTAATCCTTGGACTCAACCAGCCCAACCCCCCCCCCTTTCTATCCACATTTCTCCATACTATTAAAACAACACACATACAGCCCTACAGTTGCTCTTCATTTTACTCACTCATTGAAGTGGCTACATTTTCCAGGTCAACAATTAAAACATTAAAGGAAAATATTCTTTGTAACCAAGCCATCCATGTTAAATCTCGCAAAACATTTCCTTGATGATTCTTGCTTCTCAACAACCAGAACAAAGCTGAATGCCAGCTGGCATCAAACTGAACTTCAAATCCCTAAAGTTACCAATCAAGAGATGGTTACATTCTGCAATATTGTTCATTTTTGCCCCTGAACTCTTATTATTAACCCAATTATTTTTGTCAATTATAGTTCAGGTGGTCCATCTTTCTGAAACTGTGACCTGTCTCCACGTAGCTGGAGGACATTCTAAAACTACTTATCAATGACATAGGTAGATGGGATGGGACTAGTTCAGGGCGCTAGTTGCTGTTTAAAGAGCAGGACCTCAAAAGTAGTGATCTCAGGATTGTTTCATACAAACAGAATAGATTTGATCAATGTTGGCCTGAAGTAATGGCCCAGTAGGGTCACCTTTAAGCGTGATAAGATCATGGCAGCACCCACATTACAAGCCCTCACACTTATTATGTTGCATCATTGTCTATACAAGGGACTACAAAAATCTGCATCACCCATGCCACAAGTGTTGTCTGGCCACTTCAATCTCCAGAGTTGGCCCCAAAATACCAGCAGGAACATTGCTGCAAAAACAAAATTAAAGCTCTCAAGGGTCCAGACTCCCATGGCCTTATCCTACGGACCCAAGGGATTGAACTCAAGACACAAGATAAATGACACCAGCTGGAAGCAGCATTTCTAGGCCTTCATAACTACAACTGGACTTTTCACAGGTACCCTGAACTCCATCACATATGCTCAACCTAAAAGTCAGTGTCAGTTACAAGGAAACTTAATAGTACCAGGGACTCTGGAGCAGGCGGCATCACTACTGAAATCACCAAGCTTGATTTGCAACCCACAATCTCATTACTCATATCTGGGAAAGATTAACATGCACCTGGGACTTGAAAGATGCTACAATCACGACCATCTTCAAGAAAGCTACACACCAGTCTGTGCAAATTCCATCCATCTGGAGACAACAGATATGAATGCCCCACACGACAACTTTAAAAAAGAGCACCACCATTTATTATACATTAACTACTTTGCCTCACTAAAGTCTCAGACTTTAAAATCTGCAATTACTGTGGAACACACTCAGATTTAGTTATCCAGAGCAACGAGTTTTCCATTACACTTTGCTCCTTGACAATATGCAAGTCAGGATATTAACCAGCAGGTCTGGAAAAGAAACATCCTCAGAACCAGTCAGCCAATACTGCTTCATTACCCTGATTGTTTTCAAATCTTCCTCCCCAGTGTGAGTGAATTCAGTGTTCAGAAAAACACAAGGAATCATGGGATTTGTCAAAGGTCACCGGCTATAAAGAAAAAGCAGACGAAGCACTGGCTGCATAAACTGTATGTAAATTCTTATCTTTATTCATGATTTACGTGTAAAAATATATTTAATCTGAGGAACGAGGTGCCAGGTAGCGGGAGAATGGGTGTAACAGCGACAGAGAGGGGACAGATGTCAGTGGAAGACCCACGTCTCATCCACAGGCCGGGTCGAGCCCGTCCCCGGCGCTCGGGGAGGCGCCTGCACCAGCCCTCCTATTCCCGAGGAACCCATTCCTTTTCTCCGGGGATGCTGCCAGACTGGACGGAGAAAAGGAATGGGTGACGTTTCGGGTCGAGACCCTTCTCTGGAGATGTTCCCTGGCCCACCGCGGCACCTCGTGTGCGTCCTCCCCGTGGCCGGCGCTTGGCCCCCGCCGCCACCAAACCTCTGTCTAAGTCACAACACCCTCCACCAGCAGGGCCTTTGATGCCGGAAAACTACAAGCAGATCTAGTGGAACTGATTGCCTATCCCAGCTCGGGCCGACTCGCTGTTTGTAATGACATGCCCTCCATCGAGGGGGCAAACCAACGGCCACCAGACAAGGAGAGGCGCGGCAGCCGGTCCTCTGGGGGGGGAGACGGCCCCCCCGGAAGCCGGAGCAGCGCCCGGCCCAACACCTGTGGCCGCCTCCGGACGGAACATCCGGGGGAGGGGGCGCCCAGCGACGGCTCGGCGGCGCCAGACACCCTCGCCCGACCCGACCATGGACCCTGACCCCACGGAGCAGCACGAAGCATGAAGCAATCACTGAAACGAAGGTCTGATAACCAAAGATCACATACAGCAGATCCGCACCCTCCAATGTTTATCTCCAGTGACAATGACTTGGGCATGGGCAGTCGGAATACCCGACTCGCTTATTGCACCACACCTCCAACAAACATCCCTTGGAGTGGAACCAAGTGGAAGCTGTTCAACCACCAACTACACTCAAGATTCACAACCTGCAGAAAATAAAAAACAGTTTTGTGCACACTCCGAGGGCACACACCAAGATGCAATCAACTCACTCAAACAAAGCATGCAAGGTGAATGACCTTTCACCCAACATCCACAAGACCAAAGACTGCTTTCAATCGGTTTCCTGCTGCAGGAGACTACCCTTCAGCTTGTGTTGAACCTTATTACAAGTGCTAGGGGAGACAGACATCCTACAATTGCTGTGAAACGATCATATTGCAATTAATCTAATTTGCAATTTGATGTACATAGATTTGCTGTCACATTTTATTACACAGATTTGAAGAGATTCTCATAACATTAAATCAGTTATTCCATCATTGTACTTTATTTTTATTGCACTACACTATCCACCATTTTACTGTTGCATTCTTCAGTACATTTGTTGTATCTATCATCACCATGTTTACTCTGAGCTTTATGTGAACAAGGAATTTTATTACATCCTAGTGCACATAACAATAAACCGAATCATTGCTTGACATCTATCTTCACATCTTGCTGCAATGCAAATTTCCATCCATTAAAATACCAGTTTCAGACAGTTCTTATCTAAAGTACTGGGGAGAATACTGCTGACAAAGCTAGAAATGTATGTCCTTACTACTGACAATCAGTTTGGGTTCAAAAGAAAACATGGAACTGACCTGTGTATCTATGCTCTTAGAGATTGTCTTCAGGTACACAAGCCTGAATTCATCTGTATTCCTATGTTTTATTGATGCGTCCAAGGCATTTGATAGAATTAACCATGAACACTTGTTTGTAAAATTGCTAAATAGAGGTGCCCCTAAATTCTTAGTGAGAATCTTAGTGTTCTGGTATGCCCATCAAACGTTTTACGTTAAATGGGACAATGTTGTATCTGCTCCATTCTGTGTTAGTAACGGAGTGCGGCAAGGAGGAATTTTGTCTCCTATCTTATTTAATGTTTATATGGACGAATTGTCAAATCAGTTAAATAGGCTAAAAACTGGCTGTCTTGTGGGCAACACTATTGTTAATCATCTGATGTATGCAGATGACCTGGACCTGCTCTGTCCATATAGTGCTGGGCTGCAGCAGATGCTGAAGGTGTGCTCTCAGTATGGCCTTGATTATGACATTAAGTATAACGCTAAGAAAAGCCGCATAATGGTAATTAGAAGCGCTGAGGACAGGGAATCAACTTTTCCGACCTTTTATTTGTCAGACAGTCCTCTTGCTGTGTGTGAGGAAATTAAATACTTAGGTCATGTCATATCTGATGACTGGAAGGATGACAAAGACCTCTACCGACAGCGCTGTAAAATTTATCTTCAAGCCAACATGCTTATAAGGAAGTTTTATATGTGCTCTGATTCTGTGAAGTGTTCCCTGTTCAGAACCTACATCACACCGTTATATACTGCTCAATTGTGGTCTAATTATAAGAAAAAGAGTATGCAGAGGCTTAAGGTTGCATACAATGATGCAATGAGGTTGCTACTTCGTGTCCCTAGGTGGCATAGTGCCAGTCAATTGTTTGTTTCCACTAGAGTGCCAACCTGTGAGGCACTCTTAAGACAGCTGATGTTTAGTTTTATGTGTCGCCTGGACAAATCAGAGAACCACATAATTGAAGCCCTAGTCAGCCCTCTGAAAAGCTGCTATAGATTCACTTCTAGGCTAAGACGGCATTGGTGCAATAGCTTATATATATTTTAGGCTAATATGCAATTTTTTAATGTATCTTTGTAATTCTTTGTACTGTTTGATGTGTTATATGGACCTGTGTCTGAAATAAAGCTTTAATAAAGTTCAGAGACAACATGGCATCTTTGTTGCCCATCTATCATAGGACCATCGCTGCAAAATAATTACATGCAGATCTAGTGATGATTGGGAATCCAATCATGGAGCCTATAAGACACTCAGACAGCTCCTTGCGCACCCATTTTCTACTGCATGGGATCTTTCCTTAGTTACCTTATTTTCAGCTGTGAAGGCGCAATGTTTCTCCTTGAAGTAGCTACTTCCCATTGTGCATGGGTTACGTTTTCCAACTGGTGGATATTCACGTTTTCTTGAGACCACCACAGAATTGCCAACTTTGGGTATTGATAGGTACAAGGTATTTGGGAGATGAGAACTTGCCATCCACATACATTGACCTGCCCAACAGCGATGGTGTATGAGAAGCAGCTGGTTGTATTAGCTTCAGACAAGAAACTGGCCTTGATGTGGAAATCTTCCCCATTAAACCAAAGGATTTCCTAGTGGCGTTGCTGGCAACATATCCGCAGACTCTTGAGAAAGGAAATTCTGGGACTTCAGGACAGGAAATTCGGGAATTTATATTGCTGGCAACATGTCCCAATGTACTCTATCCAACGCAAAGGGATCTAGGGGTATTAGTACATGAATCACTAAAAGTCAGTATGCAGGTGCAGCAAGCAATCAGGAAGGCCAATGGAGTTTTGGCCTTTATTGCTAGGGGGATTGAGTATAAAAACACGGAGGTCTTGCTGCAGCTGTACACGGTATTAGTGAGACCACATTTGGAATACTGTGTACAGTTCTGGGGTCCATACTTAAGAAAGGATGTACTAGCCCTGGAGGCAGTGCAGCGAAGGTTTACAAGATTAATTCCTGCAATGAGGGGATTGACATATGAGGAAAGGTTAAGTAAGCTGGGACTCTACTCTTTGGAGTTTAGAAGAATGAGGCGATCTCATTGAAACGTATAAGATCGTGAGGGGCCTTGATCGGGTGGATGCACCGAGGATGTTCCCAATGATCGGGGAGGCTAGAACTAGGGGACATAGTTGCAGAGTGAGGGGGGGCTCTTTTAAAACTGAGATGAGGAAGAACTTCTTCACCCAGAGGGTGGTTAGTTTGTGGAATTCACTGCCCCAGGGAGCAGTGGAAGCAGAAACGTTAAATATATTTAAGTCAAAAATAGATGGTTTTTTAGCTGCCAAGGGGATAAGGGGCTACGGGGAGAGGGCAGGGATATGGACCTAGGTATGGTTAGTATAGTAAGACCTGAGTGATCTCCTGGACAAGTGTCGATCGCCTGGATTGGGGTCGGAGAGGAATTTCCCGGATTTTTTTCCCGAATTGGACCTGGGTTTTTATCCGTTTTTTTGCCTCCCCCAGGAGATCACGCGGTTCTTGGGGTGGAGAGGGGTGATAGCGGTATAAAGGGGAGGGTAGTGTCTTGTGTTCTGTGTCTTGTGTCTACTGTTTGTGGGTAAGTGTGTCTGTTTAGTGTTCAGCCATGAGTGAATGGCGGTGCGGGCTCGACGGACCTGGTGGTCTACTCTCGCACCTACTTTCTATGATTCTATGATTCTATGATCCACAAGCTGTGGGTTTTATCAGCAAAGGCACTAAATGCAGTGCCACAGAGCAGTTTGCATATCTTTTTCAACTTATTTAAAACAGTCCTTGTGCATCACATAGCAGTTTATTTTAATCTTTGATAGTACCGCAAGGTTATGCATAGGACTTGTGCAAAAATGCATGATGAAAGAGCTTTCACCAAACTACAAAATAAAGTTGAAGGGTAAATTTATGATTAAAATCTGGCACTAGTTCACCTACGATTAAGTCAGCTTACAAGGGTCAGTAACGTGGCGAGTCATGCAACGGAAAACAAAAATTGGTGATGTTATAAATCTGAAATAACAAAATGCTAGAAAGTCATCTGGAGATAGACTCAAAAACACTAAAAATTCTGAGGGATCGTGGTCGTCATAAGTTCATAGGAGAATGTCAAACAGCAGATGCCAAGTAGCAGCTTTGCACCAATTTCATGGCATAACATTTGGTGAAATGTACCCTGTGTCAATTTTATAATCAAGAGGATGAGGGACAATAGAGACAGTGGTAATTTTAACAACCAAAAATAGGTTTCCAAACAGCAAAATGAAAAAGACATGAGACACTAATGAAATGCCAATACACGTTTTTGTTTTTGACATTGCACTAATCAAAATTGGGATCAGGTGTAGGGGGTGGCAGAGGGCAGTGGCAAAAGACTGATAAATATAGAAAGATCAGGGGCAACAATCAAGTAACTAATCATGATCGAGGAGATGAGGGGCAAATAAGAGCCTGTCTTAGAAGGGTTCCACAGCAGCATTATATTGTTAAACCCTCGCTGTCTTGGAAATGCCCAACCATGGTCATTCCCAGGCCAATTTATCCCAATTTCCTGCCCCCCTCCTCCACGAACCTCAACGTGAATTGTATCTCCAGCGACATGATGACATCCATGATTGTAAAAAGTGCCTGGTTTGCAATGAACAACAATTGATTCTTTGAACTTTGCAAAAGAAGATGCCTAGAAAGGGCCAGTTGCAATTCGCTCCAGGTAAAAGTAGCATTTTAAAAGGATAAAAGGGCATTATGCAATTCAATTTCTTAGCTATCTTATGGAAAATTAAAATCTACAAAATAATTGTATTTAAATTCAATATAAATTGAATCACAAAACCTGCATATTATAATCAAAAACCGTTTTCTCAATCTGAAGAACTATTCACCTATCTATCTACATTATTATTTATTATTATATTACTAAAACTATCATCTTGTTTCCATCTATCTATATCTATCTATGCTTATTCATGCTAACCTGGAACTCTGCCAAAATGATACACGATAGCTCTAAAATGTTTGCACCACCTTACTCACCATTGTCCCGTGGTGGTCTGTGTCAAGTTTCATTCAGATTGATGTTATATTCCACAAGTTATTCATAATTTTTAACTTTAGAAATTCAAGTTAAGACAAATTTAGCAGCTAAAATCCTTGCTGACCCAATGAGCAGCCCCTGCACAGCACCAGCAACGACAACAATGTTACAGCAAGTATATTCCTGGCAGACTGGAGGGAGAGTGCATTTTTAAAAATATTTTAAAGTCACAGTATTTTGAATAAGGTGAAATGAGCAGCCCCTGCGCAGTTGGGGGCTATGGGCGAGTGGTGGAATATTGCCTTGGGGAACGGGTTGCGTTGGGGGAACCAAGCCTCCCGTGGGGGCCATGGGTGAGTGGTGGAATATTGCGTTGGGGGACCAGGCCTCCCGTGTGACAGGGACCCAATGGGCCCAAATTGGTCTAGTGATACATAAAATTGTTGCTGAAGAGGATTCAATGTTGGCTGTGGATCGCGAGTCAAGGATCGGCTGTGGATTGTTCAAAGAACTGCAAGAGATCAAATGATTGGAACCATTCCAGAATGTTTTCTTGCCCACTTTAAAATTAAAGCACACCTTTTTGTAAAGTGCCTAAGACATCTTAAATAGAGAAAAAAAAGTTTAAAGTATCAAAAAAGTGTTAGCAGAAGGAAGAGTGGCAGTGTGAACATAAAAATGAAAACAATATGCATGCTGATTTCATTAAAGTGATTTTGAAGTGTTTCAAGAAAAACTAATACTATTAGTACCATGCTGATCAATAAATCATAGCCATGAAAGCAAGCACATCAATGTCCATCCATGTCTAATACAGATTACTGTTCAACACATCAATTAATACACGCTGTTCCATAGAAAAATAGATGCAGGAGTAGCATCTTCGAGCCAGCATCACCATTCAATATGCTCATGGCTGATCATCTAAAATCAGTACCCCGTTTTGTTTTTTTCCCCCATATCCCTTTGATTTCCTTGGCCCCAAGAGCTAAATCTAACTCTCTCTTGAAAACATCCATCTCATCTGAGAGACCTGGGTATATTCATTTCTACACGAGCCACCAAACAACTTGAAGATATAAATACCGTGGCTGCAGAACAAGTTTTATAGGACTCTGTCCCTAACTTGTGATCTTGTTTGTACTGGCTTTAGTATGTCAATGGGCTTCAGAAGTCCTGGACTTGTATCTGGTCAAAAGAAATTCCAAGGATCCCGATCATAACAACTGCTATCCAATGCACAAAGCTGGCCACAGCATCCGCATAGAGTGTAGGAGGCACACTCATCTAATAACACAGCAAGGTTAGGAACGGCTTTGTTTACACACAAAATGGGACCCAAGTATGCCCTGTAAGAGCAAAACTTGAACGCAGTACAAGAGGGCGGCATGGTGGTGCAGCAGTAGTTGCTGCCTTACAGCACCAGAGTCCCGGGTTCAATCCTGATTACGGGTGCTTGTCTGTGCGTATTTCGTATGTTCTCGCTGTGACCAGCGTGGGTTTTCTCCAGTTTTCTCCCACACTCCAAAGTACAGGTTTGTCAATTAACATAGAAACATAGAAAATAGGTGCAGGAGTAGGCCATTCGGCCCTTCGAGCCTGCACCGCCATTCAATATGATCATGGCTGATCATCCAACTCAGTATCCTGTACCTGCCTTCTCTCCATACCCCCTGATCCCTTTAGCCACAAGGGCCGCATTTAACTCCCTCTTAAATATAGCCAATGAACTGGTCTCAACTACCTTCTGTGGCAGAGAATTCCAGAGATTCACCACTCTCTGTGTGAAAAATGTTTTCCTTGGTATTTCCTTGGCTTGGTATAATTGCAAATTATGTGTAGCAGTTTTCAATTGCAAGTGTGTGTAGGATAATGTTAATGTTTGGGGATTGCTGGTCAGCATGGACTTGGGGATTGCTGGTCAGCACGGTGGGCCGAAGGGCCTGTTTCCGAACTATTTCTAAATAAACTAAAATCACACTCGTGCAAATCCACACTTGCTTTACATTGGATAGCAAATTTGAGCTTGCAGATGTCTAGGCACAAAATGTTTTTCATAAAATGTTATGGAACAATACTGCACGCAATGAAAATATCCTTAATTGTCTAGTGCATTGGTAGTTACAATAAAACCAGATTTCCAAGAATTATGATAAATGTAGTGACATTGGGTTAAGCAGCGGAAGGGAGAGTGATAAGGATTTTTACTCAGAGCTTTGTCAAAGAGGGAAGGAAAGAAGGAGAAAGCAAACAACCAATTTCAAAGACTCCAACACTACAATTATGAAATTCAAGGGCATGTTAGGTTGTAACTGGTTCTTCTGACAGGCAAGAAAAGTTCTATCTGCATGAATCAATTGTTTGAACATAAATTGTGCTGAACAAGCCAAATTTAGTGATCCTCGAGTCTAATTTGAGTATTCTGCCAGTTGCAGCTTTCAACTGTCAACACCTCTGTGCAAAGGACCAGAACATTAAGATCACACATTAGCAAGGTTGGGGAACTTCAATTCCCCAAATAGCACATACTAAATTTTCCAGTACATAGTTAAAGCAATTCCAAGTCTAAGCTAATATCTCAAATTGAGGACAGGAATAAAAGAATGTTGTGTTGTAATACAAATCCAACTAACTCCCTATGCCAACTCACATCAGTGTTCTCTTTCCAAGCAAAGGGATGTGAATTAAATGTGGGTCTGATATGCCTGCATCGACAGTTCGAAACACTCACTAGCACTCAAATGCAATGCCACAGAACAGGCTCTTTTTAGCAACGAAGGAATCAAAGTCTAGTTTTAAGTGCATCTACAGTAAAAGGGATTATAAAAAGGCCAACCGTCATAAGCTTAAGAGCTAGTCAGCCAGGAGCCCAACTGGTAGTGTATAAACACTGCTATCAAACACCCACTTACTAAAAGCAGGCCAACTTATCAACATTACTTCTATTAATGATTAGGCTTGTTAATTCACCCGTGCTCACGCTGCCATTGATTTGAAGAAAACATTTGATATGCACGATTTCATCACTGAGCAATTTCTGCATTCTCTTCAGAAGAAATTCATTCATAGAACTGATGCAGACGCAGTCTGCTCAAAACTTGGTTACAGGCCCAACTCTGTTTTGTTTTTTAAATCACATTTATTGCATCGTAGTTACAAATTATTTATTCAGAAGTATTTGTTATGCTCGTTAGAGTTTTTCCAAAATGGTTGCAACTTAATTACACCAAATTTTAAACCAGCAATAAAACCCCACTCGTGCAGAGCTACTTGCTGGAGGATTTTCAATAAAGTGATTGATCACCTTTGAAAACTATACAATCTTACAATTACTTTTAGAGAGCTGGAGAAGAATTTCATATTTTGAGTAGTGCATGACTTGGGGAAACCACCAAGCAGACAGCTTTTCCTTTTAGGCTGAAAGTTGTGACATTTAGGCTGAAACAGCAAATGTAACAAGTCCATAATGATGGAACTGTTATATCATTAAATGAGCCAGTCAGCCTCTCAGTCTATACTGGATCCTCACAGCCTATCCTATCACACGTTTTTTTTACCAATACCACATACTTTCACTAAAGTGCACATCCATTTCCTTTGTCAAGAACCATATTTGTTTCCACCAGTCTTACAGGCAGTGATTTCCAAATCTTAACTGGTCTGGATAAAGAATTTTCCTTCACCACACCTTTAGTCTAGAATTTTAAATGCATCCCCACTCATTGAACGTGGCCGATAAGAGGAGCTTCCTTCTAGATTTGATTTCTGTCATACACACACACAAAGGTACAATGAAATACCTTGTTCACATAACTCATAAACTGCATGCAATATTGATGGGTACAACAATAAACAGATGAATGCAAAGATTACAATGCACTCTGAAGTAGTGCAAAAAAGTAAAATAACCAAACAGAGGTCCAGTTGGCAGATCTAAAGCAATTGTGATGCTGTGTACCCCTATCAACTCTGCTTTCCAAATTCCTCGTTTCAGGCATGGCCTCCTGCTTCTCCAGTCTAATCTTGTGATTAAAATTCCTCACCTCTGGAACCATTCAACTACATTTTTGCTGCATCCCCTTAGGACCTTCTTATCCTTACAAACCACATTCTATAGCCTTTAATAGCAATTTTCAGGGATTAAATCAAAATAAATCGCAGCCACTCCGTTCAAGCATTATTTTGGAACTCATATCATTGAATTGACATCATTTTCTATGAATGTACATTAATCTTACACTACATTACTCTTGTGTTGGACTCATTCTTTGTCAACATGCATAATTTCACACCTTTCTACATCCGCCATTGTCAGAGTGAGGCTCAGCACAAATTGGAGGAACAGCATCTCATATTTCGCTTGGGTAGTTTACACCCCAGCGGTATGAACATTGACCTCCAATTCCAGGTAGTCCTTGCTTTCTCCCTCCATCCCCTCCCCTTCCCAGCTATTCCCCCAAACCTCTTCCCTTTTATTTTCACCCCTCTCAGCTCACTATATTCAACCCAGCTCTCACTGAAGTTTATCTGACACGCAGTGTACACCTTTCCTTCTTTCACAATTTCCAGTCATCTAAATAACTCTGACTTTGGTTCCCATAGCTTAACCCTTGTGGAAAGAGACCCGTTCTGCACCCACATGCTATTTAAACCACTCAAACTCTCATCTTTGCCAGTCCTTTTCCTACTTTACAAGCTGGTCTTCCAACAATTTAGAATCTATGTTAATCATACAGTACCGCACATGCTAGGGCCCCAGTCATCCGTCATCCTCCTGTGCTGCAAGGGATATAGACCCAGCCGACTCAACCTCTCCCACCAGCTCAGACCCACTAGCCCTGGCAATATGCCTGTAAACCTTCTCTGTAACCTTCCCAGCTTGACAATATATTTCCTGTAACATGGTGCCCAGTACTGAACACAATACTCTAAATGCAGCCTCACCAACATCTTATACAACTGCAACATGACTTCCCAACTTTTATACTCAATACTCTGACTGATGAAGGCCAATGTGCTAAACACCTTTTTGACCACCCTATCTACCCATGACTCCACCTTCAAGGAACCATGCACCTGCACTACGAGATCCCTCTGCCCTACAACACTCCCCAGAGCCCTACTATTCACTGTGTAGGTCTGGCCCATGTTAAACTTCACAAAATGCAACACCTCACATTCCTATTAAATTCCTTCAACCATTCCTCAGCCCACCTGGCCAATCGATCAAGATACTGCTGCAATTTTTCACAATCATCTTCACTTTCTGTAAAACCATCCACTTTTGTATCTGCAAACTTGCTAATCTGGCTGCGTATGTTCTCATCCAAATCATTGATATAGATGAATATGATTGATATAAACAGTACCGGGCCCAGCATCGAACCCTGAGGCACACCACTAGTCAGAAACCTCCAGTCCGAGAATCAACCTTCCACCATCACCCTCTGATCCCTTCCATGGAGCCAATTTTCTATCCATTTACCTATCTCTCCTTGGATCCCATGTGAGCTAACCAAGAGCAGCATATCATATGGAACCTTGTTGAATGCTTTGCTATATACAACATCTACAGTTCTACTCTCAAACCTTTTTGGTCAAGTACTTCAAAAAACTCAGATTTGTGAGACAGGACCTCCCACATACAAACCCATTCTGACTATCCCTGATCAGCCCTTGCCTGTCTAAATGTCCGTATATCCTATGCCTCAGAATACTGTCTAGTAACTTTCCAACTACAGATGTTAGGCTCACTTGCCTATAGTTCCTAGCATTTTCCCTTCAGCCCTTCTTGAATAAAGGCACAACAATTGCCACCCTCCAGTCTTCCGGCATCTCACCTGTATTTAAAGAAGACTTGTAAATTTCATCCAAGTCTCCCGCAATTTCCTCTCTGATTTTCCACAATGTCCTCGGATATATATGGTCAGACTCTGGAGATTTGTCTATCTTCAGCACCTCTATGCAGTAACACTGACTGCTCTCAAGATACTTCCATTGACTGCCCCAAGTTCCTCCGTCCTCCTGTCTTTATCCTCAGTAAATACCGTCATCACTTCTTACACATTGGTCCTTAAAATAGTCCCCAATTAACCATACCTGCACATCTTTGGGATGTGGGAGGAAATGGGAGCACCCTGGAAATCCACGCAGTCACATGGAGAACATGCAAACGCCACACAGGCTGACACTGCGGTCAGCATCTAACCCGGGTCTCTGGCAG
Source organism: Amblyraja radiata (assembly GCF_010909765.2). Taxonomy (NCBI): domain Eukaryota; kingdom Metazoa; phylum Chordata; class Chondrichthyes; order Rajiformes; family Rajidae; genus Amblyraja; species Amblyraja radiata. The sequence continues at coordinate 82,926,033 of NC_045956.1, forward strand.
TGTGAGTGAGCAGCTCAATCAGTTGCACCACGGTGCTACCCAAATCCAGCACTGTTTCACCCTTCCTCAGACTGCAACCCAAAACTTCACCTAACCATGTTCCCCATAAATGTTGCCTGACCTGCCGAGTGACTCAAGCACGTAGTGTCCTTTTATGTAGCAATGTTACAAAATTTTGAGATTTTAAAAATCAAGTCTGCAATTTATCCCATCAGATAAAGCATAAAAAGAAGTTTAATTTGACACCTAATTCACTTTCATATCTCAAGTATTTAAAAAGTTATGGCCATTTTCATACTCGGAAATTAGCATCTTGTTCCCTATTGATTTTCTATGGACATAACAAAAAAGCTGTGATCGTGGACAGTCAAAAGCCCATAACTTCCTTAAAAATTAAGAGAACTGAATGAAATTTTCAGTTATCATAGATTGAAGCATTCTGAAACAAATATAAAACAATCTTACTTGGATGACCTGAAATTAAAGCATATAATTAGCTAGTTACCCAATTGTAGCTAATTCCAAACTTCAATTACTAGATCTAAACATCTATCCATTTCTTAATAAATGATTAACATTTTTAAATAGCCTAAGTGTCCAAATAATATTCACAAATAATTCACAATAAAACATGATTTTTAAATCTCATTTACATTAATTTATAGGCCAAATGGAAGGAATTTAATGTTCAATTGCTGTAAATTAATGTCCATTTAAATCAGCTTTCCAGTGGGATCCTGTGAACGCGCTGGTTTAGAACGTTCACATTGCGGTAGATTTGTGCCCTCAAATGCCCAGAAAAATACTGCGGAATATAATGGTCCCCAAATTAGCTACTCGCAACATTAAACTTTGTATAAAGGGATCTTAAGAAGCCCTTTTTAACGTAAAAATAAACAGCCTACCTTCCGTTTTCCCCTGTATGAGATCCGGCCCGTTGTCGGCGGTCGCGGGTTCAGAGGTTAATTTTTAACCTACTATAACAAGTAAATAAAGCCCTTAAAACTAATAATAGCTCAAGCGACGGAATCTTCCAGCGATTTTTCGTTAATAATTAACTAGGCTGAACATCCTCGATTTGAACAGCCTAAGGAAAATCGCGTTTTAAACCTGCCCCCCTCTAAACGGCGCCAAAATCACGCACACAGGCTGGGACAGATTTTCAGCGACCTTCAGGTACGTTTTGCAACATACCTATTTTATGTATTATCTGCAGTACTTTATTAAGTCACTTTAATGTATTTTAAACATCTAAGAATGTTGGAAAAATAATAAACCAAGTCCATGTATGGCAGATTAACAACATTGTTGTACTCTGGATGTCAACTGGCCATCAGTACCCCACTTTATGAGCAAAACTGAATGAATAAGTTTATTAGCCTAGTATGTTCACATACAAGGAATTTGCCTTGGTGCTCCGCTCGCAAGTGACATGACAGTGTGACAATTAAGAATGAAACATAAAGCATTAATAATACAACATTATTGATTAAACAAGCAAATTAAAAAATACCAGAGCAAAAGGAGGCTACAGATTTTTGGTTATTGATTAGAGCTACAACTGGTAGAAAAAAAGCTGTTTTTATGTCTGGCTGTGGCAGTTTTGACAGTTCGGAGTCGCCTTCCAGAGGGAAGTGATTCAAAGAGTTTGTGGCCAGGGTGCGAGGGATCAGTGCTGATCTTACCCACTCGCTTCATGGCCTTTACAGTATACAGTTCGTCAATGGAGGGAATGTTGCAGCCAATAACCTTCTCAGCTGATCGGATGATTCGCTGCAACCTCCGGGTGTCGTGCTTGGTGGCTGAGCCAAACCAGACCATGATGGAGGTGGACAAACTATGATGGCCGTATAGAATTGGACCATCATTGCCTGTGGCAGACTGTTTCCTCAGCTGCCGCAGGAAGTTCATCCTCCGTTGTGCCTTTTTGACTGTGGAGTCGATGGTGGCCCCCCATTTAAGGTCCTTGGAGATGATGGTTCCCAGGAACTTAAAAGACTGCACAGATGTGACTGAGACGTTGTTGATGGCGAGTGGGTGAGGGAGCTCTCTTAAAGTCTACAATCAATTCCACTGTCTTAAGAGCAATGAGACCAGGTTGTTGCGATGGCACCAAGAGCACAGCTGTGTTACTTCCTGTCTGGAGGCAGATTCCTCCCAATCCTGGATCAGCCCAATCAGGATTGTGTGGTCCGCAAACTTGAGAAGCTTGACAGAGGAGTCAGTGGAGGTGCAGTCGTTGGTGTAGAGAGAGTAGAGGAGAGGGGAGAGTACACAGCCTTGTATTGCTCCTATGCCGAGGGTCTGCGGGTACGAGATGTGCTTTCCCAGCTTCACATGCTGCTCCCTGTCTGTCAGGAAGCTGGTGATCCACCAACAGAGGGGTTCAGGCACAGTCAACTTGGAAAGTTTGGAGTGTAGTAGCTCTGGCGCAATGGTGTTGAATGCAGAGCTAAAATCAACAAACAGGATCCTCACAAATGTCTCCTGGCGGTCTAGGTGCTGGAGGACGAAGTGCAGGCCCAGATTGACTGCACCATCCACAGATTTATTGGCCCAGTATACAAACTGCTGAGGGTCCAGCAGGGGGCTAGTGATATTTTTCACCTTGGCCAGCACAAGTCTTTCAAGTGTCTTCATGACTAGAGGTCAGTGCAACAGGCTTGTAGTCATTAAGACCAGTAATCCATGTATTTTTGGGGACAGGGACAATATTGGAGACTTTCAAGTAGGCAGGGACAGTACAGGTTTGCAGGGACTGGTTGAAAATGTCTGTGTAGACTGCTGCCAGTTGTTCGGCACAGAGCTTGAGAGTAGTGGGGGAAAAATAAGAGACATTTATTGTCACATGCACTAATTAGTACAGTGACATTTGTGGTCACCATACAGCCATACAAATAAAAACGAGCATAGAACACGATAGTCTTTAACATAGACATCCCCACACAGCGGAATCAAGTTTCCCCAAAGTTCAGTCATCCTCCTCTGTTGTCCTCTGTTGTTCACCCGTGGTCGGGGGGGCTCCCGAACCCCTCGCTATCGCCGCTACGAGCTGCCCGATGTTCAGGCCCACTCGCCGGGATGATGGAACTCCGATGTCGGAACATTGTCAGCAGGTTGGACTTCCGAATCAGCCCCTTCTTACCGGAGACCGCGGCTCCCAAAGTTCACAGGCCAAGCTGGGCGGAGATTCACACTAGCGGCCCTCGGCAAAGGGATCCCAGGACTCCACAATGTTGGTCAGCACCGCCCGCGCTACAAGCTCTGCAAACCACAGCTCCGCGATGGTGAAGCAGCAGGCCCAATACTCCGGCAGGAAAGGCCGCGCCAATCGAGTTGGTAGACCGCTGGGGGGAGGGGGGGCGAAGATGCGACTCGGAGAATAGTCACATCCTCGCCAGGAAGTGACTGAGAAACGGTTTCCCCCTTACCCTACCGCCATCCCCCACATAGAAATACTTTAAAAAATCCTCCAAAACGTACTTTTAAACAAACTATAAATAAAAGGATAGAAAAACAGATAGACTGTAGGCAGAGGCTGCCATCATGCAGTGCCCCTAGTGGCCACATTGTCTGGTCCTAGAGATTTACAGCTTCTGTCTTCTGAACAGCCTCTCCACCTCCTCAAATTCTATTGTTGGTGATGGAGAAGTGGCCAGATTGATGTTGGGCAGCACGGAGGGGATGGGTAGTGGACGAGGCCCCAGTCTTTTGCAGTCAGGCTGCAAGTGGACAGACTGCACCCCCTCCACACACATCTAGATCTCCTACCATCAGGAAAGAGATACCGTAGCATCAAAGCCCGGACAACCAGACTGCTAAACAGCTTCCTTCCACAGGCTGTGAGGCTGCTAAACAGTCACTCCACCCGATTCTGCTGCTTTGCACTGACAATTTAATAACTGGCACTGAGTAATAACTCTGGCACTGGCTCTGGCCACTTAAATCAGCTGCCCTGGACATTTTATGACTGTTTTTACTTGTATTTTAATGTTGCTGTTTTTACCTGCACTTTTTTAAACTATTCGTACTGTTTTATCAGGAACTGGATTGCTTTGTTATTGTTTTTATTTTATGCGTGAAATGTTTAAGTTTTATGTGCGATGCTCCGGTATTCCCTGGGAAACGTCTTCTCATTTTGCACTGTACAACTGTTGCTTTGCAAGATGACAATAAAGGATGATGATGATGGATGAAGTGACTGTAGACAGATCAACAGTTTGGACAAACAGGCAATAAATGGAATTTAATGCATAAATATATTGGCGTTGCATTTCAGTTGAGAACTCAGGGCAATGTAAACCAGGACAAAAGATCTGGGACCAGATAAGTACATAAATTATCAAGTATCAGGGCAGCTTGGAAGTGTTTCAAAAAGCATACAGCCCCTGGACTTTGTAAACTATCAGAGTACAGAACAAGGGCATTTAATGTATCTTTCAAAACTGCCTTATGTTCAGGTCTGGGCAACACAAACTGGGACAATTCCAAGGACACAAGAAGATTTACTGCATTTAATCTAGATGGGGCAATTTGGATATGCACTACCGGATTTACTTTACTCTTGTGTGGCATTATCTATATATATATATCTTGTGTGGCATTATCTATATTATTGTCATGTAGACTCTGGGATGGAGGTGCTTGAGAGGCGTATGAGGCACAAGGTGCAGGTCATCCTGAAAAACCCCGGGCATCCCCTCCATATAATTCTGGAGAGTCAAAAGAGCACTCGGAACAACAACCGGCTCCTCTCCCTGCCCTGTAGAACGGAGCGGTTCAGGAGATCCTTCACCCCTGCAGCCATTAGATTTTATAATTCGGACCGCTAGGCTGTAGGGGGATGCATTTTGCAATTATTAATTTTTAACTGTTAATTATTGGTCTTTTTAAGTATTTATTGCTCTCAGGTAGTGTCCACATTGTATTCTATGTATTTTCTGTCTGCGTTCGTTTTGAATCTGTGGGTTTGTTGGTTGGGAGCTTCTGGACATCTGAATTTCCCTGAGGGGATCAATAAAGTATTTATAATGAAAATGTGTGATTTAGTACATGTTTGGAGTAGGGTAGGATATATATATATATCACATAAGATTTATATCTAGGTACATATGACAATAATAAACCAATAATGAAAATGTGTGATTTAGTACATGTTTGGAGTAGGGTCAGTGATATGCAAAAACAGAATAACAGTAGGAAATATTTGTATTGAAAGTGATGATAACCTGGAATGCACTGAACGATAATCATAGCAGATTTGGCAGCAACCTTTAGAAAATAAATTAGATCAATATTTGAAAGACAAAGGCTATTTAGAACAGGGTAGGCCAGGCCTACCAACATGGAGCACATGCCCAGTCAGATGGGATACTGCAACATCAAAATTCATACAGCTGCCACCAATCTTTGATAATAAACCCCAAATTTGTAAGACTACCAGTTCAACACCAGATTGATTTTTTTTCAGAAGACTTGCTGAAAAATGTCATATCAAACAAGAACATTTAATTAGATCGAAATGACTGCTGCACCACTTTAGCCCTTAAAGTAAGCTTCTTTCTTGACATCAGTGCCCTTTGCTGGCTTGCTCTTCCTGCAGCTCTGCTATGTTATTTATTCTGTCAAAATACCTTCCTAAATTTCTGTACAATTTAAAAGGAAAAAAAGGACCCATCTGCTCAACCAATTTTGCAATGTCCAAAGTACAGTTGCAACATCAGTTTGGTACCCGCTTCTGAAGTACATGCACATAGTACCAATCCACATGAGGAAGTTACAATAAGTAAGCGCTTCTTGTCATCATTAGTGAAATGTTCAGGGCAGGTAATAATGCAGGCTTCTCTGCCACAGCTTGACATTCTAGCCTTTGCAGTGGGGGTAATAGTAATAGTCTTGCTTCACTTTTATATATGCACAGCTCTGCTTAAACTACTGGAACATTGGACTCAGCTGCGAGATGCAGGCAATAAAGCTCAAGATTTGCTGTGCACATCATGCTAACCAATGAATCCCAGATTATCAGCTTACTGAAGCTAACACCTGGTCTCCACAGCAACGGACAGAAAAAGCTATAAATAAGCTGCTCTCAGCAACCTGCAGCAAACAAAATACTAATTCTTCTCCATCTGGACACAGCTGAGCTCACAACCTAACAGGTGTCAAAGTACTCTTGAGAATGAAGCAACCACATATGGTACAACTTCAGCAATCACAATTGTTGAGTGGGGGAATCCTATAGTAGATTTTAAATGTGGGCAAGAGATTTGACTACACCAACTATAGCTTATCACATTAATATTTAAAAACAAATCAAAAACACAAATTGAAAGCTTTGCTCGTGAAATGGTAAAACCAGACTGAAAAACCAATGTATCCACAATGTCACCCTAACACAAGGCCACGCTGATCTATGGCCTAGACTATGATTGGTCTAATCAAGATGGCGATAGAAAATAAAATGCTATAATTAAGAGCGTTAGGAAAAAATATGTAATATTCAAACATCAAGCATTTGATACAAATAAATACTGTATCTGCAAGAACCTACATGTGGCTAAAATACGTTTGGAATTGATCAGGTGGAGAAGGTAGGAGACAGAGCTTCACGGTTTCACCTTTTCTGCTAAAAATATGTTCAAAATATTTCAACTGCTAAGTTGGTTGGGATGCACAAGGATAGTTAGAGGCTATCAAATTGATGGATCCTGTAATCTTTAAATGTTCGTGTGAATGGATGTAAAAATGGTTTCCATGGCCCTTTATGGCAATCTTCTCCCATTTAAAAGGAACCCAGTTACGCAAGTTTAATAACTGACTGCTTGAGGATAGCTAGAGTATCACCCTGGCTTTCAAAAGTGTTTTCTGTTCTTTTCAGATGCACTATCTAATTCATGGCTTACCACTCATCTGAAGAACAAACATATGAAGCCATCATCCCACATGTCTCATTCCTAAAGGTCACAAGGCACGGTGAGAATTGCACCATATTTCTGACTACATACAATTGTTTTGCAATTGTTTCCTTCTGTTGTCCTATGAACGTTTCCCAATCTTCTGGCTTCCGGCTACTCTTTGCTGTGTTATACATCTTTTCTTTTAGTTTTATTCTATCCCTAACTTCTCTTGTCAGCCACGGTTGCCTCTTACTCCCCTTTAAATCTTTCTTCCTTTTTGGAATGAAATGATCCTGCGTCTTCCAGATTATGCCCAGAAATTCCTGCCATTGCTGTTCCACCGTCATTCCTGCTAGTATCCCTTTCCTGTCTACCTTGGCCAGCTCCTCTATCATGCCTTCATAGTCCCCTTTGTTCAACTGTATCACTGACACTTCTGATTTAACCTTCTCCTTCTCAAATTGCAGATTAAAACTAATCATATTATGATCACTACCTCCAAGTGGTTCCTTTACCTCGAGTTCTCTTATCAAATCTGGTTCAATCAATCAATCAGTTTTATTCGTCACATTGCACATAAGTGCAAGTGAAATGAATTTGCCAGCAGTGGTACAATGAAAAAGAACACACAAAAACACAATAGAAATTTAACACAAACATCCACAACAGCATTCATCACTGCGGTGGAAGGCACAAAATTTGGCCAGTCCTCCTCCATTTCCCCCCGTGGTCGGGACCTCAACCTTCCGCAGCCGTTGCTGCGGGCGTCCAGATGTGCAGACAAGGTAAAAAGTCCAGGTAAGTCCTGAAACGGTGCCTCCCCACCGGAGACTGCGGCTTCAAGTTGGTGTAGGCCGCAGGCCGGCAGTCGAAGATCTAAAGTTCGCGCCGCATCCAGAAGCACCACAGACTGCAGGGCTGGCAGTCGAAACTCCCCTCCAGGGATCCCCGGCGAGGGACCCCGCTCCTGATGGCAAGTCCACGCCGCGTCCGTGGTAGAAGTAGGCCGCGGGCCGGCATTTGGAGCTTCTTCTTCCCCCGGGTCCCCCACGAGGGATCCCAGGCTGCGGACGCCGCGCCAGCTGGAGCTCTGCAGACCGCGGCTTTAGGCTTCAGGCTGCTGCGGGCCAGCGAATGGAGCGTCGCCCGCTCCACGGCGAGAGTCCGCGCTGCACCCGCCGCTGAAGCCCCAGGCGCGTCCCCGGGAAAGGCCGCACCGATCCTTGCTGTTAGGCCACGGGGGAGGCGACATGGAAAAAGTCGCCTCTCCGTGGAGGAGGTGACAGAAGCGGTTTCCCCCACACCACCCCCACACAAGACACACAAAGAAACATCAAAACCATACATTAAAACATACTAAAAAAAACAAAAAAAGTAGAAAAAAACAGACACGCTGCTGACAGGGCTGCCGGCTTGCAGCGCCCCCACCGACCGGAGATGTATTCATTGGACAACACTAAATCCAGAATTGCCTTTTCTCTGGTCGGCTCCATTACAAGCTGCTCTAAGAATCCATCTCGGAGGCACTGTACAAACTCTCTTTCTTGGGGTCCTGAACCAACCTGATTTTCCCAGTCTACCTGCATATTGAAATCCCCCATCACCACAGTGGCATTACCTTTGTTACATGCCAGTTTTAACTCCTGCTGCAACTTACACTCTACATCCGGGCTACTATTTGGGGGTCTGTAGATAACACCAATTAGTGTCTTCTTGCCTTTGCAATTCCTCAACTCAACAGAACAGAAGTTGTGGATAGTCGAAATAATTCAATTAGAGGTCTTTTCTTTCAGGTTGAAACTCTGCATAGGGTCTGACAGGGACGATTGACATTACTTAACACCACAAGGGGGATATGCAACAGCGGCTGGTTTAGGTTTATTATTGTCACAAGCACGGAGGTACAGTGAAAACCATTGCTTAACATGCTGTCCAAATAGATCAGATATACTACACATAAATACAATCAAGTCAAACTCAGATACGATAGGTAGTCCAAAAGGGGAAGACACAGAGCACAGAACATAGTTCTCAGCATTGTAGTGCCTCAGTTCCATAGACAAATAGATTGGGTAAAATATTGCATTTACCCCGAGTAGGGGAATCAAGAGAATATAGGTGAAAGATTTATAGGAACCACAGATGCAACTTTTCACAAAAGGTGGTAGGTATATGGAACGAACTGCCAGAGGAGGTAGTTGAAGCAGGTACAATCACAATGTTTAAAATACATTTGTACACGTATATTGTTATGATAGGTTTAGAAGGATATGGACCAAAAGCAAGCAGGTGGGACTAGTGCAGATGCAGCATATTAGTCAGCATGTTATTTTAGTAGATGACTAAAACTCTTGCTTCTGCAAATGATCCATAAATCCAGGGATCAGGTGAGGTATGGCCAGTTGAATCACCTGATCTAATTAGTAAATCCTATAAGCTCTTCCACCATATGTTGTTTTAGTTGTAATGAACATCTTAGCTGGAATCTTCAGACTGACAAATGACAAAGTAGAGCCTTCCTCAGAGTAATAAGCTGTTGGTCCACTTTAATGTGAGCACCATTGTAATGTCAAAAATTGTGTAAAATGTTACTTTAATGTAATCCATGAAAGACTAGTACTAGTTACAAAGAAATGCAGTGAAGGCACATGGATAGTACTAAATGCTTGTCATTGTGTTAGTTATGAATGCAGATTAATGCATTTATAAAATGTTACATGCCTAACAAGCATCTATTTATGGGAACCAAGGGAAAACCAGAATTTTATTCTTCTGGCGTCTTATTACGTTAGTTTATCTACTGTTTCATCCAAATGAAAAATCGGTGGGGAACATTGCAAATGCTGTACGTTAGACAAAAGCAGATCGCTGGCAACACCCAGCGAGTCAGGCAGTGCCTTTGGAAAGAGTAGTTTGAGCTTGAAGGTTTCAATTCAGGGTTTTCATTTATTGTTTCAGTCACTTGAAGTAAAATATAGAATGGCCTGAAGCAAATTATAAAATTACTCCCTCCCCCTTTTCTGTCCTCTACTGTAGCCATTTGCTATGGAAGCCAAACATTGATTAGAAGAGGGATATCTTGTATTCCCCTTGGGTTGCTTATAACTCAGTCGGAAATATTTCAGGTAACGCATTCTCCCTGGTGTTCCTCACTTGCACGCACTCACCTGTCCATGTGGATTGCTTCTCTCCTTGTTCATTTTTGCCATCCTCTCCAAACAATAATGAACATTATCAATTAAACATGAAGTACATGAAGAAAACAGAATCAGATTTGCGATATAATTAATGTATAACTTGGGTATTGCAGCTATTTTTGTTAAAACTGCTTACTTCCAAAGTTCTGAAAGAAGAACAGAAACAACGGGTGCCTTTCCAGTACGAGAATATCCAGGCAAATAACAATTTGTAGTGAAAATACCACACCTGCATTAAAAATATGTAACAAGTCTGCAAAAATAAATGTTTTGAATATACACAAATAACTAGAGAGCCAGATATAGACAAATCAATTCAGAAGTTTTTTTCTAAAACAAAGCCCAACCTGAAGGAATGAAACAATCACTGTATTGATGAAAGCAGTAATTATAGAATGTTCAAACAACTTAGACGATATAGATTTCTGCACAATGTGATAATTGGATAATCATACTTGCCTTGAGGAAAAGGATTTGGTTGTACGACATGCAGAAATGTACGTGCCAGCTGGAACAGGATTCCTTCAAGTCCTGGATCGTAATATACCTGAGTCACATAGTTGCTAGCAGGTACAGCCCCAAACTCCAATGCTTTATTTTCAGCTGTGTAGCCCCATGGCTGATCATCACTTCCAGTGCTACTACAAAGCATCAATAAAAGTATTGTTACCATGATGAGCATGATTGCAAACTCTCAATTCAGAGAAGAAAATCTCAGGCGTTCTATTTTTCCAAATTTAGAGAGAAAGAACAATCTTGAAGTAAGGCAGAGCAGTTCAAGGTAACCAGGAGACTGGGGAGCCACTTCAGTCTCTCTGCCTCTGTGTCAGCATAATTTCAAGCTGTTCACACATCAATATTCAAGAAAAAAAGCAAAGCGATCGCTCAATTCTTCATCGAGTCTTCATTCAGCACTCCAATTCCAAACAAATTACAACTCAAGCCTTCTTCAGAAACTGATTTAGTGCACCATCTCTGGCATAGCAGAAAATGACAGCAGGAAAGGTGGTTAAAGATCCTGCCGTCTGAGCTCCATGAACTAATGCTCAGTCGGAAATTGCATCTGTTTAGCAACGGGTAGGTTAATCCGTCCACTGGTGAGCATTAACTAGCACAAGCACAGAGAAAATGCCTTTATAGATCCTCATCTGTAACAGAAAATACAGCAACTTAGAATTTATTTTTGTAATCATTTTTAGATTAAGTAAAAATATTTTTTTTTTTTTAAACTTAAGAATCAGCTGTAAACCATAACATTAAAATTCTAGAATGTTCCATTTACATTCAGCAAATTAAAATGTCACCCCAAAATATAATAAACCTTTTTAATGCAGTGGGATTCTTGTAGGTAATTTTATTGTAAATTATATAACATTTCAATTATTTATAGGGTTAAATGGGCACAAATGATCTGGATAAACCAGATGGGATTCATCTCTGAGGTGAGGGGTGATGCAGTTGAGTCAATCGAACTGGGGCCGGACTTGGACAGCAAATGGTAGGGCCCTGGAGAGTACTGTAGAGCCAGTAAACCTAGGGATATGGATACACAGTTAGCTGAAAAAAGGCGACAGGTCAACAGCATGGTGAAGGTAGCGTTTGGCAATACTTGCCTTCATGGCAAGGGTACCAAGTACAAGAGTTAGGACTTTTTGTACAGCTGTACAAGATATTAATGAGTACATTAAGAGTATTGTGTGCACTTCTGGTCACCCTGCTATAGGAAGAATGTCATAAAACTGGAATGGATACAGACTCAGGGGGTTAAGTTATAAAGAGGCTGGATTAGCTGGGACTTTTTCTCCTTGGAGAACAGAGGCCAAGAGCTAACCCTGTACAAAATCACGAGAGGCATAGCAAGTTTCTTTTTTATAGGGCAGAGGCGTCCAGAATAAAATGGTGAAGGTTTACAGTGGTGAAGATTTACAGTGAGAAGGGAAAAAAAATAAAGGAGACCCAAAGGGCAGTTTCTTTACTAGAGGGTGGTGCATAAATGAAACAAGCTGCCAGAGAAAACTAGGAGAGTACAATGATGTTAAAAAGACATTTAGGCAGATACATGGATAGGAAAGATTTAGAGGAATAAGCCAAACTCATGAAAATGGGACTACCACAGTTGTAAAACCTGGTTGGTATGGACAGGCTGGGCCAAAAGATGTGGTTGTGCACTAAATAACTATTGCACCTTAAAATATTATACAAGCGACTTGAAGGAAAGAAAATTCCTATCATTAATGATTTCACTACGATAATGTATCTCAGAAAAGGAAATTTGCTTAATTGCAAGTTGTTCTTGTTTCTCCAATTTCCTAAAATAGATAAAAGATCACGTATGAACAATGTGGCAGTTTAGTGAAAGATCACAGTTGCAAATTCACACTACAACTTGGTGCACATTCTGGTCACCGCTAAACAGGAAGCATGAAGTACTTTTGGAGAGGGTGCAGGAGAGCTTCAATATGACATTGCCTGGATTCAAGTATTACCTATAAGGGAGAAGTTAAACAAATTTGGATTGTTTTACCTGGAGTATCAGAAGCTGAGGAGCAACCTGATAGAAGTTTATAAAATTATGACAGGCATAGACAGGTTCAAACTGTGAGAACCTAGTTGACATGGTGGAAGTGTACATTGCTGGATGGAGGGGGGGGGGGGGGGGGGGGGAAGAGGAGAGGAGAGAGAGAGGAGAGGGGGGTGGGGGGGGGAGGAGAGAGAGAGAGAGGCGGGGGGGCGGGGAGAGAGGGGAGGGGGGACGGAGGAGAGAGAAGGAGAGCGGGGGGAGAGAGGATGAGGGTGTGAGGCGAGCGAGAGGAGATGGGGGGGGAGAGAGAGAGGATGGGGGGAGGAGCTGAGAGAGAGGAGGGGGGAGGAGCGAGAGGGGGGAGGAGAGAGGAGGCGAGGGGGGGGGAGGAGAGAGAGAGGATGGGTGGAGGAGAGAGAGTAGAGAGACGGTGGGGGGGCGGACGAGAGGAGGAGAGGGGGGGAGGAGGAGAGAGCAGGAGAGGGGGGAGGAGAGCGGGAGAGAGTAGACGGAGGGGGGGAGGAGAGAGAGAGGAGAGGGGGGCGAGGAGAGAGAGGGAGAAGGGGAGAGAGGAGTGAGAGAGAGGATGGAGCGAGGGGAGGAAGAGAGAGAGGAGAGGGGGGGAGGAGCGAGAGAGAGGAGAGGGGGGAGGAGGAGAGAGAGGAGAGGGGGCTTGGGGAGGAGAGAGAGAGGAGGAGGAGAGGGGGGTGAGGAGAGAGAGAGAAGGAGAGGGGGGAGGAAGAGAGAGGAGAGGGGGGAGGAGGAGGAGAGAGGGAAAGAGGGGGGGAGGAGAGAGAGAGGAGAGGGGGGGGAGGAGAGAGAGAGGAGAGGGGGGGAGGAGGAGCGAGATGGAGAGAGAGGGGAGGAACCGAGCAGAAGAGGAGAGGGGGGGAGGAGAGAGAGGAGGGGAGGGGGGGAGAGGAGATGAGAGAGGAGGGGAGGGAGGAGAGAGAGAGAGAGAGAGGGGGGAGTGGAGGAGGAGAGGAGGAGGGGGGCGAGCGGAGAGAGAGAGAGAGGGGGGGAGGAGAGAGGGGTCGAGGGGGAGAGAGAGGAGAGGGGGGGGAGAGAGAGAGGGGGGGGAGAAGAGGGAGAGGGGGGGGAGAGAGAGAGGGGGGGGAAGGAGAGAGGAGAAGGGGGGGAGCGAGAGGATGAAGGGGGGGGAGTAGAATAGAGGAGAGGGGGGGAGAGAGGAGAGGGGGGGAGAGAGGAGATCGGGAGGGAGAGAGGAGAGGAGAGGGGGGGGAGAGGAGGAGAGGGGGCGGGAGAGCAAGGATGGCGGGGAGGGAGGTGAGCGGAGAGAGAGAAGGGGGGAGGGAGAGAAGAGAGGGGGAGGGAGAGAAGAGAGGGGGAGGGAGAGAAGAGAGGGGGGGAGGGAGAGAAGAGGGGGGGGGGGGGAGAGAGGGGGAGAGGGGAGAGAGAGAGGGGGGGGAGAGGGGGGAAGAGAGAGACGAAGAGGGGGCGGGAGGAGAGGAAGAGTAGAGAGGGGGAGGCGAGGGAGAGAGAGAGAAGGGGAGGGAGAGAGAGAAGGGACGAGAGAGAGAAGAAAGGGAGAGAGAGAGAGAAGGGAAGAGGGAGAGGCGAGCGAGAGAAAGGAGAGGAGAGGGAGAGAGAGGAAAAGGGGCTTAGCGAGGGAGAGGGAGAGAGAGAAGGGCGAGAGGGAGAGGGAGAGAGAGGAGAAGGATGAGAGAGAGAGGGAGAGAGAGGAAAGGGAGAGGGAGAGAGAAAGGCGAGAGACGAGAGAGCAGAGAGAGAGAGACAAGGGAGAGAGAGAGAGAGAAAGGGAGGAGAGAGAGAGAGAAAGGAGAGGAGGGAGAGAGAGGAGAGAGAGGAAGGAAAGGGAGAGAGAGGAGAGAGAGAGGAGAGGAGGGAGAGAGGGAGAGAGGGAGAGAGGAAGGAGAAGAAGAAGAGGGGAGGAGGGAGAAGAGAGGGGAAGGAGAGAGAGAGAGAAGGGAGAGACTGAGAGAGGAGAGGGAGAGGAGAGAGAGAGAAGGAGAGAGAGAGAGAGGAAAGGAGAGAGAGAGAGAGAGAGAGAGAGAGAGAGAGAGAAAGGGAGAGAGAGAGAGAGAAAGGGAGAGAGAGAGAGAGAAAGGGAGAGAGAGAGAGAAAGGGAGAGAGAGAGAGAAAGGGAGAGAGAGAGAGAAAGGGAGAGAGAGAGAGAAGGTGAGAGAGAGAAAAGGAGAGAGAGAGAAGGTGAGAGAGAGAAAGGGAGAGAGAGAGAAGGTGAGAGAGAGAAAGGGAGAGAGAGAAAGGGAGAGAGACCGGGGGGGGGGGGGGGGGGAGAGAGAGAAAGAGAGAGGGATACAGAGAGTGTGGGGAGAGAGAGTGCCTTTTTATTTCAACCCAAACTCCCCAAACAACCATTTGCAGGCAGTGCTTTTTTATTTCAAACCATATTTTCATTTTCAAACCACATTAAGGGTACTTACTCACAGGTGTGAAGAAATTTGTTCAGTGTCATTCAGAGCTCAGAGTGACAGAGACTAATTGACAGAGCTCTATCTTGATGAGAGACTGATTGAGGCACACCACTTCCTGGTTTTATAGTCCCTCCCCCCTCCAGCAGGGGCAGCAGAGAGAATGGGGAATTTTGTAAAAACATTAATATTTCTGTCATTTTTCATCAACGGAAAAAACCCACAGCACACATACGGCGGAGGGGGGCTCTGAGCAAGGTGGCCAAAAATGACAGCCGTAGGTGGCGGCGTTCTCTCGGAAATCGCAGCACAGAAGGCCAAAAGCAGTCAAGAACAGAGATTTAGTAATATAGATTACAGGTGCCTCGAACTTCACTAGGTTACTTGAAGCAGATGGATAGTGCCATTTAGCAACATTTAGACAAACACATGAACCTGCGGGCAGGGAATGGAGGGATGTGGATCATGTGCAGACAGAAGGAGCCCGTTTAAGTTTGTTTCATGATCAGCACAGCCATCTGTTACAGTTCTATTTTCTAAGAGTGATTGTGTTGAGGATGGCCATACAATGATATAAATCAGTTGGTAAAATAGGAATCTGATAGAAAATGATTGTGGATCACAGATATTAAGAAACATCCTCCAAAATGAGCTATCCAAAACTAGCTTTAAAGTACAGAATAAAAGGTCAGAGGAAGAACTTTCTTTTGTCATAAAGAGCAATTGGGAATGCACTGTCAAAGTATATTTGGCTATGGACTATATGCTGGAAAGTGAGATTAGTGGGGTACCTGATTGGTGGGATTAGTGGGGTACCTGGCATGGAATGACTGGTTGGCTGAATGTCCCATTTCTATGCCATTTCATTATGACTTGATGCCCTTGTCAGAATAAAATTCCCACCAAGGGATCAACAAAAGCAGAATTTTTGGATTAATCACTTAATTAATTATGGATCACCTAACCCTATTGGGGCACCATCTAGGAAATGGGAAGGTACAAATATTCATGTTGACATCAACATAAATTGCCCAAATGCACATGTGGGATTTCTCAACCATGTTCCTCTGGATGTACGATGCAAAGGAATCAGTGCCTCAACACCAAATTAAAGCGCAGTAAACTCAGGTGATGCTGCCATCAACAAAATAATTTTGAATACTTCTAAAATAAAATGCTAGATTATCTTAATGGTTATAATGCATATAGTGTAAAAAACAACAGTGGAGTACAAGAGTTAAGTGCTCAGGAAGGACAGAGTAGCTATAAACACTAGATCAATTTCATCTGTTGCCAACCTCCTACTTGCCCTCTACTAAATCTAAATTATAACTCCAATCAATCACCTGGCTGATCCTGCTCATTTTACACTCAAGTGGAGGGCATCAAAATGCTGCTGTCGTATCCCAAATCAGTTTAAGTTCACCGTCATTCAAAGACTTTTCGATAAAGAATTCTAAATTAACCCATTTTGTTGTGATTCTCAAAATTGGGCGGCATGGTGGCGCAGTGATAGAGTTGCTGCCTTACAACGCCAGACACCCGGTTTCGATCCCGACTATGGGTGCTGTCTGTACGGAGTTTGTACGTTCCCACTGTGGGTTTTATCGGAGATCGTCGGTTTCCTCCCACACTGCAAACAGGTTTGGAGTGTGTGTGAGTGTGTGCGAGTGTGTGCGTGTGTGTGCGCGTGTGTGTGCGCGTGTGTGTGAGCGTGTGTGTGAGCGTGTGTGTGAGCGTGTGTGTGAGCGCGTGTGTGAGCGTGAGTGAGCGTGTGTGAGCGTGAGTGAGCGTGAGTGAGCGTGAGTGAGCGTGAGTGTTAATGTGCAGGGATCGTTGTTCGGTGCGGACTGGGTGGGCCGAAGACCCTGTTTCCATGCTGTTTTTAATTTCTAAAATAAACCTAATTTCCATATTCTTCCATTAGGATCTTTCAGGCATCCTCACATAATTAAAATTACCCCACTGGTGGCATTCATGCCTTCAGTTACCAAAACTCCTTGCCTGAATACTCTTAATACTTAAGTATCAAGAATAATTCTTAATACTCTTCAATCCTTGCATCCTCACTTCCCCTTTAAGATACTCCTTGAAACACAATTAAATAGTCATAAGCCCCACTATCACCTTGCAGTTCCTTCACAATCTGTTTTTTGTGAGCTCTTCCCACATCCAGTCCTATGAAAATACAAGTTACTGAGCACACTACCCACGCTAATAGCAATGATTCAATCAGTTCAACTAAACAGCTGATCTATGGAGCCAAAGGAAATGGTAAAGACCTGCGGCTGAGTGTCATGAGCGAGTCCACAGTGGATCATTGCTGAGATAGAAGCCAAGCTTGTTCTAACAATATTGCTTGCGACTTTTTCCAAGGGAGTATTACAGAAATCGTTAAAAAGTTGAGCTTAGCATTGACAGGTCAGAATAGTTCAAGTTCAAGTGAGTTTATTGTCGTGTGTCCCTGTATAGGACAATGAAATTCTTGCTTTGCTTAAGCACACAGAAAATAGTAGGCATTTACTACAAAACAGATAAGTGTGTCCATATACCATGATATAAATATATACACACATGAATAAATAAACCGATAAAGTGCAAATAGCAGAAAGTGGTTATTAATAATCAGAGTTTTGTCTGAGCCAGGTTTAATAGCCTGATGGCTGTGGGGAAGTAGCTATTCCTGAACCTGGTTGTTGCAGTCTTCAGGCTCCTGTACCTTCTACCTGAAGGTAGCAGGGCGATGAGTGTGTGGCCAGGATGGTATGGGTCTTTGATGATACTGCCAGCCTTTTTGAGGCAGTGACTGCGATAAATCCCCTCGATGGAAGGAAGGTCAGAGCCGATGATGGACTGGGCAGTGTTTACTACTTTTTGTAGTCTTTTCCTCTCCAGGGCGCTCAAATTGCCGAACCAAGCCACGATGCAACCGGTCAGCATGTAGAAGTTAGAGAGAGTCTTCCTTGGGAAACCGGCTCTCCGTAATCTTCTCAGGAAGTAGAGGCGCTGATGAGCTTTTTTTGATAATTGCGTTAGTGTTCTCGGACCAGGAAAGATCTTCAGAGATGTGCACGCCCAGGAATTTGAAGCTCTTGACCCTTTCAACAATCGACCCGTTGATATAAATGGGGCTGTGGGTCCCCCTCCTACTCCTTCCAAAGTCCACAATCAGTTCCTTGGTTTTGCTGGTGTTGAGGGCCAGGTTATTGCGCTGGCACCATATGGACAGTTGCTCGATCTCCCTTCTATATTCTGACTCATCCCCATCAGTGATACGCCCCACAATAGTGATGTCGTCTGCGAACTTGATGATGGAGTTCGCACTGTGGTTGGCTACGCAGTCATGGGTATAGAGCGAGTACAGCAGGGGGCTGAGCACGCAGCCTTGAGGTGCTCCCGTGCTGATTGTTATCGAGGCTGACACATTTCCACCAATACGAACAGACTGTTGTCTGTGGATGAGGAAGTCGAGGACCCAATTGCAGAGGGATGCGCAGAGACCCAGTTCTGCGAGTTTGGTAACCAGTTTGGAGGGGATGATTGTGTTGAATGCCGAGCTGTAATCGATGAATAACAGCCTGACATATGAGTTTTTGTTGTCCAAGTGGTCCAGTTCGGAGTGGAGGGCCAGCGAGATCGCATCCACCGTTGATCTGTTGTGGCGGTAAGCGAACTGCAGTGGGTCCAGGTTTTTGTCGAGGTAGGAGTTGATTTGCTCCATGATCAGCCTCTCAAAGCAGTTCATCACCACCGGCGTTAGTGCCACTGGTCGATAGTCATTGAGGCACGTCACCTTGCTCTTCTTGGGCACCGGTATAATTGATGCCCTTTTAAAACAGGTGGGGACCTCAGACCACAGAAGTGAGAGGTTGAAAATGTCCGTAAAATACACAGAGGACAGAACCAGAAAATGTTAATAGAGTAAATAAATAACTCAAACACCCAGAAACAGAGGCGGCTGCTGATGATGATAGATATTGCAGTCCATCACGGGTATTGACTTCCCCACATCAAGGGTATCTACAGGAGTCGCTTCCTCAAAAAGACCAACACCACCATGGTCACACTCATCTTGCTGCTACAAGCGGGAAGGTACTGGAGCCAAAGAATCGTGACCTCTGGGGTCAGGAACCCCAGATAAATAATCCTCTCCTGGGAGAAATAAAGTTCTATCATATCAGCTCCTTCCCAATAACCATCAGGCTCTTGTACACATTGCACAACACCAACCACAACCCTATCACAGCAATAATCTATGAGTAACTTGGTTTTGGTTACACTAGCTACTTTGGTTCTGCACTATTATGGTCTGGTTACTGAGTATTGCTGATTATTAATTTATTGTATTACTGATTGCATATTTATTTATTGTGTTATTGTAATAGACCTGTAAAGCTGGAGCAAAGAATAATTTCATTGTTTTGTTCCTGGTACATTTGGTAATTAAAGGCCATTGATATGGTGCAACACAACTGTAGAAATCAAATGTTTAAGAATCAGGTGACGGGTGGCCAAGAACAGTAAATAGGTACATCTCCCTCAATCTCCTTTTTTTTCTCTACTTTGTTTATTTCTCTTTCTCTCTCTATTTCTTCTCTTATCTCTCTCTTCTCCATTCTTCTGTACCTTTTCGTGTACTTCTCTCTTCTTTCGGGCTACCTTACTATCTCACGCACCAATCTCTATGATAATCTCTCTTTTTCTACTCTTTTCTTCCTTACTCCCGTTTTATTATTAAATTAAAATAAGAAGTTGTATATGAAACGTAATATGTCAATAAGTATTAGGTACTGTGGTACCACATTATTGTACTTCTAACAAAAATAAAAAAATAAAATAAAAAGGCCATTGACTTCTGAGTAAAGGTCGGGCAGTTTGAAGAGATTACAGTGCATTCAGAAAGTATTCAAACCCCTTCACTTTTTCCACATTTTGTTGTTACTGCCTTATTTTAGAAATGTTTAGAAATTTTTGCAAAGTAATTCAAAATAAATAACTGAAATATCACATTTACATAAGTTTTCAGATCCTTTGCTATAACACTCAAAATTGACCTTAGGTTCCTGTTTCTATTGGTTACCCTGATCCTGCATCCTGATGATTTTCATTCAGAGCTTTTGCTCAAATGGCCTTCAATTTATTTTAAACATATTACAGATGTAGTTGTAATCCTTCACAAGTGAAGAAAGATGAAACATTACCAGACTGACATCCTGCTGCAAGTTTAGAATTGTCCAATCATTTCTTTATACTTAATAATGTGGAGTGAAAAAATGTTGCTAAGATTAGAGCTCGGAGGAATAGGAAGCATTTTTAAGAGTACCAGGAAAGGTGCGCAATCGAAGTTAGGTTGGAGGATGCTAAAACTGGCAAGAAATTTGCAACATACAATTGCTTATTCGCAATATCAGGCTATTAGCTTCATCCTTTCAATACATACAACGATTAAAAAAAGCTGTCAACATTCTTTGAGATACACAAAAGTCCCAGATTAGAAACTGTGCAACCAAGTAGAGGTCAACCATTCAAATAAATACAAGCAATCCAGCAGTTTTTGCCAGAGATAAAGAACAATGAAGTAAAGATATGCCATGCAAGTTGGAGGAACAGCATCTCATATTTCACTTGAGCAGCTTACAGCCCAGTGGTATAAATTTGATTTATCGCACTTCAGGTTGCCCCCGCATTCCCTCTCTATCCCTCCCCCACCCAGGTCACACTAGCTTCTCGTTTTCAGCTTACAAACAGCTTACAATGGCCTGTTTCCTTTATCATCGTTACTTTTTTGCATATCTTTCATTCATTGTTCTTTATCTCTCCACATCGTCTATATCTCTCATTTCCCAGATCCCTAACCAGTCTGAAAGAGGGTCTCAACCCAAAATATCACCCATTCCTTCTCTCCAGAGATGCTGCCTGACCCGCTGAGTTGCTCCAGCTTTGTGTCTATCTTTGGTTTAAAGCAGCATCTGCAGTTCCTTCTTACACATCCTAGTATTTGTGCTGACTTTCAAGGAGAAAGTCTTCATCTGAGCATAACCTGAGCTAATATCTTCACTGGACAGCAACTCCCATGGGGCAGGAATGTATAAACTAAATGCAGGGGATATATGGAGCTAGGGGAGAATGGACAGATATGCAGAAAGCAAAGCCAACAGTAAGGGTCGCAAAACTGAAAAAGGAAACCAGAGTAGAGGGGTGGTATTAAAAGTAAGATTTCAACAAACAAAAGCTTAGGAATCAGGATTAGATATGGCAATTAAAACATTAAAAATCAGAAATTAATTGATTGATTATTGCGGAATGGAGTGATACACCACCTATATTTAAAAAAATTGGCTTAAGGTCAGACAAGTCGGTGAACTTATCTACTCAACAGCCAAAAATCTGTAGCCTCCCTTTGATCTGGTATTTTGTTGGTTCACATGCTTGATCAATGGTGTTTTATCATTAATGTTTTATTATTATTAATGTTTAGTGTTCGAGTCATTCGTAACTGTCACTATATGTCATGTTATTACTTGTGGGCGGAGCACCAAGGCAAATTCCTTGTATGTGAATACTTGGCCAATAAACTTACTTACCTAACATTTTCAGAAGGACAGAAAGCAGAAGTGGCCTAGTAATATTAAACAAAGTTTTTTGCTGCTGCACTGAAGGAGAATGCTGTAGAGTCAAGATGGAGATTATATTGGGATAAAAATGCGCAGTGTTCACATCGAAAACCTTTGAAAAATGCAACCTCAGCTTCGAGATTGCTGTTGTACATGCTCAAATGGCAAGACTACGGCGCACTATTCAGTTATGGAAAATGAAGTGGGGCAATTAATGAGGGGAGAACCATTTGGCAAAAGCCAGACAGCAAGGTGCAATATAAAATGTTTAAAAAACATGCAAGCCTTCCAAAATGTTGGCAGATGAAAGGAGGGCCAACAAATTCAGCAGTGTTGGAGAAATTGCATTTGTGCAAGCAAACACCTTCCTACTGTGGCAATAAATCCAGGCATCTCATGACGTTGATTCAATGTCTCCCAACCAACTTGCCTTCAAATTCACTTGGACAATCTCTGACCCTCGGTCTCTATCCTTGGATCTGTCTCCATTTCACAGACAAATGATCGATTTTCAAGAATTGACAACCCACCAGCTTCAACAGTTACCTTGATGACACATCCTCCCATCCTGTCTCCCATTCTGTCTTTGCAAGAATGCCATCCCTTTCATGCAGTTTCTGCATCTGGGCCACATCAACTTCAAAACAGCCTTCCACTCAGATACCCTACTGATGACCACTTTCATCAGTAAATGGGTTTTCCTATACCCTCACCCACACAGTTGTGGAATGGAGCCCTCATCCGTGTCTCTTTTTTCCTGCAGTCCTCTCTTCCCTCCTCCACCCCTTCCACAGCGGAATACAAGAGTTTCCATGATAGTCACCTTTCATCCCACCAGCCACAGCATCTAAAATATCATGTCTCTACACCTCCCTCATCTCCATTCAGGGACCCCGACAGCCCATCCAGGCATCAGCCATCATCTCTTCCTCCGGCTCAACATGCGTCTCACCATCTTCTTCCAGAGTAATTTCACACCTGTACCCTTTTGCTTCCATTTCACAAAGCATTCCAACCTGAATCATCAAGTGCCAACTTCCTCCAGCACATTGTTTTATGCTCAAAATCAGCTGAGTATGTGGATCCCACTCAAAGGTTCTGTTACTTGCTTTTAGATGCTTCAGTGCCATTTAGTGATCACGATTGCATCACAAGTTGTTTTGGTAACAAACACTCAGGAACAAAGGTGGCTGTAGTATGGTGCACATTGCCCAGTCCATTTTGGGTACCGAACTCCTCAAAGCGCTCGACAGGAGTACTGCCTTTAAATAAAAAGCAAATCAAAATTAAATCAGATCCTCATACCTTGCTCTCAGCTCGCTACTAGCATTAATAAATGGTACCAGGATCTGGTAACGGGGGGTAAAAAAAACACGGTTGGTATATCCTTTTTTGCGGAGTTTTGTGTTATAATAGAGCGATTGTTTCTCTTTTTTTTCTCTTTTCTTTCTAGGGTCTATTTCCTTTCTTTACTTCCTTCTCTAACTTCTTCCTTAAGGGGCTTTCTTTTCCCAACACTTTCCTGCACCTTCATGACTCTTGCTCACTTTCCTTACTTCTTTTATTTCTACCTTTTTTAAAGCTCGAAAAACGAAGTGTTATTATTTTTAAATTAAAAAAAATATTTTTTTTTAAAGTGGTACAGGGATCTGAAAATTATGATCTCCAGATTGAAGGATAGCTTCTTCCCAGCAAGTATCTATCTGGCTCTATCACTATCATGATCTGGTTACCGACGTATTTATTAGAACATTGATTATTGCACATTTATGTATCTATTATTGTGCTAATGGGCCTGTAAAGCTGAAGCAAGAACTTTATTGTTCCATTACTACAGGTGCACAACCTTTTATCCGAAAGCCTTGGGACCAGACACTTTTCGTAATACGGAAATTTTCAGCTTTCGGAATGGAAGATTTTTAGCGTAGATTTTAACGGCTGGCTCAGTGGTAGAGTGCTCGGCTCATATCCGCAAGGTCGCGAGTTTGCGCCTCGATCCCGGCAGTTACTCGATCGCGAGTTTGAGTCTTCAATGTAGTTTTTTCTTGCAGAATAGGAGAGAATAGGAAGGGTTAGGCTGGGATCATTCTCTGCGAGATGATCTTAGTGCGGGAGACAAGTGTAGGAGAGGTGTACTGACTGTGTGGGCAGAACTTTGGAAGTGATTGCCCACCATTCTCAAAAGCCGCTGTGTCTCCCTGTCCCTCCAACTCCAGAGGAATCCGCTCCCCGATGGGCCGCTACGGCGACAAGTGGCAGTTCGCCCACAGCCCGAGCTGCGCCACCCCAAGAACAAGACGTACCTTGCACACCATCAGCTTCTGCCCCTACGGGGAGCGTGTTCCTCTGGAGTTGGAGCGGGGCTGGGCTGGAGTTGCTGATCTGGGATCTCCGTGCTTGCAGTGGGCCTGGGGGTCGGTGTCCTGATGAGGGGGCGCAGCTCGGGCTGTGGGCGTACTGCCAATTGTCGCCGTAGCGGCCCATCGGGGAGCGGCTTCTGGTGGTCCTGACGTCTCTCAGATCCTGTCCAGGGGGGTGGCCGGAGACGTCAGGACCAACAGGAACCCGCTCCCCGATGGGCCGCTACAGCGACAAGTGGCAGTTCGCCCACAGCCCGAGCTGCGCCCCCTCATCCGCAACCCCAAGAACAAGACGTACCTTGCACACCATCAGCTTCTGTCCCTACGGGGAGCGTGTTCCTCTGGAGTTGGAACGGGGCTGGGCTGCTGCTGGCTGTGGGTCTCTGGGATCTCCGCGCTTGCAGTGGGCCTGGGGGTCGGTGTCCCGTTGGTCCTGACGTCTCCGGTGACTGGCACTGATCTGCTGGCATCGCCGACGTGAAGACAGTGCAAAGCCCCCGCGCCAGTGCAATGGGCGGGGAGCTGGAGAGGGGAGGGAAGGGGTCACACACATGGCCGGGAAGCAGAGGGGTGTAGGTGGGGTGAAACTGAAGGGAGCGACAATCTGCTGCTGCCTGCCCGCCGAGTTAAAAAGTTCCCACGCAAGACTCACGATACACTGTGTATCGCGAGTCTACCGTGGGAACTTAACTCAGCGGGCAGGCAGCAGCAGATTGTCAATTATTAACCCTCCCGCGCAATATACCCTCACCATCTCTTTTATGAATGGGGATTTAGTTCCCCTTTCTTCGAGGACCGACCGGAGGTTCCGCTGTCACCTCTGCAGGCCGCCCTCGGTGAACGTCTTCAAGGACCTTTCTTCAAGGACCGAAAAAATGTCCGCTATTCGGAGCTTTTCGTTATTTGGAATTTCGGATAAAATGTTGTGCACCTGTAGTACAAATGACAATTAAACAGTAGGGAGAGCTTGCTCAGAAAGCAGAGCTAGGTTTTTCTGCTCCCATCCCAACACTAGCATAAAGTGCTTTTAATATTAGTGCAATTAAAAACAGATGCTTGTGGCCAAACTTCCCTCCGTATAAAACCTAAAACTCGTGCATTTTTAATGAACAAATACAAGTACTTATGTTCCAATCCAACCAACTTCCTAGATTGTAAAAGGAAAACTGCATCAGGCACTTGGCTCTATTATTTTGCTGCACTGTCAATGAAGCCACTTGGACGGCCATTTATAAAAATAAACATCAGATGCATTCCCAATAGGTTCTTTTCAACATTTGCACAAAAAAGTCTTCAAGTTATTGTTCAAGCCTGCATAAACACAGATTTTCTTTTAAAGTTTTAAAATGAATTAGAGTTAAATTAAAACAATTTAAAAATTAAAATCAAAAAGCTACCCCATGGGGGAAAAAAAACCTTGCAATTACAAGCAGTCAAAGGCCTCACTCAAAGCCAATGCAACTACACCATTTTCAGCAGGTATTTGCAAAGTATAATGGACGTACTATATGCAGTACCATATGGAAGTCAGATCAAGTTATAATGGCGTGCAGTGCATGACTTAACCACATAGCCAACAGCAGAGAAACCAAATTCTCGATTTCTGTTCATAGATAAGTATTAAAAAAGCAATGACAATACCTTGAAGCACGGCTAAAATTTAGATAGTAAATCATAAAGTATCATAATTGCACCCCAACACATGGTGCTCTTCTAGAGCCTAAGTGATGTCACACTGATCCCAACATGCACAGAGGATCTCAAGTTAAGGGCCTGTCCCATTTAGGCAACTTCTTAGGCGAGTGCAGGAGACTCTGCGCTCGCCTCATGATCGCCACATGATCGCTGGTGGTCTCTGGTGAGTCTCCTTCATGGTCGACAGGAGTTCCAGCGTTCAGGGAACTAGTCGCGGCCTCAGTATGGTCGCAGCAAATTTTTCAACATGTTCATTCATAAAGCAATCTCAATGCTCGCATTTATTTCAAGAGTGCTTGTATACAAAAACAGGGATGTAATGCTGAGGCTCCAAGGCGCTGGTAAGGCTTCATTTGGAATATTGAGAGCAATTTTGGGCACCATATCTGAGGATGTGCTGGTTCTGGAGAGGGTCCAGGGAAGGTTTACAAGAATAATCCCAGGAATTAGTAGGTTAACCTATGATGAGGGTTTGTCAGCACTGGGCCTGTACTCGCTGGAGTTTAGAAGAATAACGAGCGACCTCATTGAAACATACAGAATAGTGAAAGGTTTGAATAGAGTGGATATGGAGAGGATGTTTCCACTAGTGGGAGAGTCTAGGACTCCATGACACCCTCAGAATTAAAGGACATTCTTTATGGAAGATGAAGAGAAATTTAGTCAGAGGGTGGCGAATCTGTGGAATTCTTTGTCACAGAAGGTTGTAGTGGCCACGTTAGTGGATATTTTTAAGGCAGAGATAGATTTCTGATTAGTTCAAGTGTCAGAGGTTATGGGGATAAGGTAGGAGAATGGGGTTAGGAGGGAGAAATAGATCAGCCATGATTGAATGGCAGAGTAGACTTGATGGGCTAAAACGGCCTACTTTTACTCCTATACCTTACAGCCATTGTTCATACCACTGGATTGCAAGCTACCAAAGTGGAATAGAAGGTGCTGTTCCTCCAGTTCGCAATGTAGCTTCACTCTGCCAATGAAGGAGGCAAAGGGATGAAAGATCAGTACAAGAATAGGAAGTGGAGTTAAAATAGTAAGAAAGCAGGAAATCCAGCAACACCCTTTGCTGATGGAGAGCAAGAACTCAAAGGAATGGTCACCTACTCTGGAAAATATAAAGGGGGGGGGGGCAGAAATTGAAAATTGAATCCTCCAAGTTCAAGTAATACCCAACCAACAACCACCCATCCCAACCCTTTCCACTGCCCCCATCCCAGTGTGCACACATTTGTCCCACCAATTTCCTCCACTCTAGTCACCATATTCCTTTCCTCTCCTCAGTATGCTCCCATCCCAGTCCCCCATTTCCCTTTCATCTCCCACTTTCCCCTCAAACTTCCCTCCCACTTTATACCTTTCTCAAGACTTTACATTTTACTCCTCTGTCCTCATCTGGCAACTCTTTGCCTCCTCAGCCTAGAATAAGCCAACTTTGCAACTCCCAAAAGGTACCGGTTTTTGCTCTCATCACCCTGGACATAATTTTATTTGGTTATTTCTCTGATCTTTGGCTTCCCAGATCCACATGATTTTACCAGGGTCTAAGGAACTTCAATATTTTGCTTCCCAAATCAATCTTTTTTTTATGTATAAAGATTCTTAAAATCATTAATAATTTCTCCGCAAGCACATTTTAATATTGCTCCCCATCAGTAACATTTACAACTTATTTTCTCCTCATTCTAAGAATTCAAGGAGGGGGAGAAGATAAAGGCTATTTCACATTCTCAGGTTGTCCAAACCTACTCAATAAAAGACAAACGTGGGAAGTGCGCCAAATAGTCAGTGGTCCAAAAGTAAAGAGGAAATGACCATAGTCTGCTTATCTGCTGTTGATGCAGAATGAGTGTTGGCCAGCACATATAGAGAACATCCCTGCCCTTTGAATTATGCCGAAGGATGGCTTGCATCCAGGAAAGGCTTTAGTACATCACATCCAAAAACTCCTTTAGCAATGCAGTGTCAGCCAAGATAGTGTGTTCGATCTTTAAAATTGACTAAAATTTACAGCCAACCAATTCATTAGCAAGAATACAAGTGATCTAATTTTCATGCTGGCAATTTAAATAAACATTTTCCCCCCAACATATTCAAATTCAACAAAATTGAGTTTTATCATCTATTAGTTCATGATGCATGCAACTCGAACATTTATAGTTTGCAGGTACACTTTTCTCTATTTTGCAGCCAATATTTTTGTTACCAGAATTTAGCATGTAGTAATTCAGATAGTTGATACTCTGGAACTAAACCTAACAAGTTCAGTAAACTCGCTCTTTACATTGTTCCAATCCAAACTGAAGCATCTCTCTCCAAGCAATGTTTTGTGCGACCGAACCAAAAACAGGCATCTCATGCAAATTTCACTAGATAAATTAATTAAAAAGCCCACCTCTTTTTCACCCCACAACTCTTCAATCACCAACACATACAAAACAGAAAGACATGCACATTTTTAAGGTGTAAAATGAAAGTCAAAGATAGAGGGATTGTTTGAACATTATTCTGATTTGAAGTATTTAATAATCAAGATTGGACCAGTTATATTTTATTTTAATCGAGATTTATTTTTTTAACGGGGTGCATCACAGCTTGGTTTGGGAACAGCTCCAGACCATCACACAAACCAACCTCCCTTCCATTGATTCCATTTATACCTCACGCTGCCTCGGCAAGGCCAGCAGCATAATCAAGGACAAGTCACACCCTGACCACTCCCTCTTCTCCCATCGAGCAAAAGGTATAGAAGGGTGCATAAGAACACCTCCAGATTCAGGCCAGTTTTTTCCCCAGCTGTTATCAGGCAACTGAGCCATCCTACCACAACCAGAGAGCAGACCCGAACTACAATCTACCTCATCGGGGACCCTTGGAATATCTTTGATCGGACTTTATTGGCTTTACCTTGCACTAAATGTGATTCCCTTATGTATCTGTACACTGTGCATGGCTCAATTGTATTCATGTATTGTCTTTCCACTGGCTGGTTAGCATGCAACAAAGCTTTTCATGGTACACATGACAATAAACCAAAACGAAACAGCAAGTTCCACTTAAACAGGGGACTGAATAAGCACTTTGTGCTGCAATTTAAACAATTCATGCATTCACACAAATCAGGCAATGTCACATCACAAATATTTTGGTAGACAAAATTGCTGGAGAAACTCAGCGGGTGAGGCAGCATCTATGGAGATAGGCAACGCTTCAGTCCGAAACCCTTCTTCAGACTGAAGGGTTTTGGCCCGAAACGTTGCCCATTTCCTTCGCTCCATAGATGCTGCCGCACCCGCCGAGTTTCTCCAGCAATTTTGTCTACCTTTGATTTTCCAGCATCTGCAGTTCCTTCTTGAACAAATATTTTGGTTCTATATCACTCTACTGCAATGCAGATTTAACCACTACCTCAGAAACTATGGCCTTTGTATTGGTTGCACTATGTATTTCAGTTCTGACCCATTGTGTCCTGGCTACCTAGTATTACTAATTATTAATTTATTGTTTTATTGATTATTGGATATTTATGTGTCATGTTATTGCATGAGACGTGATCAGCTGATTGTGAATCATTGACTTGCACTTTTTTGAAATAATCATGAAAATCAAAGGGCAGGCTGGTATGCATAGTCCCTATGGACTGAAGCAAGGCCTTTGATAAGGTTCCATATGGTCGGCTAATATGAAAGGTTAGATCGTATGGGATCCAGGAAGAGTTAGCTAAGTGAAGAAGGCGTGGACACACCTTGAAAGTGTGAAGGTGGCGGGGGAAGGTTATTTATCGGACAGGAGACCTGTAACTAGCTGTGTGCCTCAGAAATCAATGCTGGACAAATTGTTGTTTATCATCAATGATTTGGATAAAAATGTACAAGACATGACTACTAAGTTACAAATGTCATAAAATAGGTGGCATCACAAACAGTGACGAAAGACTTACAGCGGAATTTCAATTAGCTGAACATACGAGCAGAGGAATGGCAAATGGAGTTTAATTTAGTTATGTGCAAGGTGTTGAATTTGGGAAATCAAACCAAATAAGACTTTCAAGAGTGTTTAATTGGCATATGCACCATCAACAGCACAATGAAATTCTTACTTGCAGCAGCACAACAGGCCTGTAAACAATACCTAAAGATCATATTAAAACAAAAATATATTAAATTAACCACAATACAAGTGCAAGAAACAGCCAGGGTAGTGTGGGTTTTTGATAATACTGGCTGCCTTCTTGAGACAGCTCTTCCGATAGATCACTTGATAGTGGGGAGGTCAGTACCAAGGCTGGACCAGGATGTGTCCACAACATTTGGTAATCCTTTCATTCCTGAGCATTCGAGATGCTGAACCTGGCAGTGACATAACCTGACAATATATTCTCTACAGTACCACTGAAGGGGTTCAAACGAGTATTTGCCAACATAACAAATACTGAACAGAAATGCCCTGTGCAATTTTGTAGAGCAAATGGACCAAGAAGTAAAAGTACACAAATTCCCAAAATGGCAACACATGAGGATGTGGTGATGAGGGGGCTTTTGGCACGCAAACATTCACTAGTCATGACATGGAGTATAGAAGTTGGGGCATTATTGTCACTGTTGTAAGAGAAGATGATGAGGCTGTACTTGGACTATAGTGTTTAGTTTTAGTCACCTAACTAGAAAAAATGCCATTAATTTGGAAAGAATGCAAAATATATTTACGAGGGTGTTGCTTGAGCTAGAGAGATTGGGCAGAACTTAATTCTTTGGAGTGTAGGAGAGTGACTAAGTGGTGATCTGATAAAGCAGCATGAAATCAATAAGGGCACAGATAGGATGAACGCATACAGCCTTTCCCCCCCCAGGATTGTGCAATCAATAACTAGAGGGTATAGGTTTAAGGCAAGGGGGAAAGATTTACTAGGAACCAGAGGTAGATCGTTTTCCCCGCATAAAGTACATTTATGGAATTAGATCCCAGAGGAAATAGTTGAGGTAAGCACAATAACAATATTTAAGATACATTTGAACAGGCACATGGGTAGTAAAGGCTCAGAGGAATACAAGTCAAGTGAGTGCAAATGACACTAGCGTATATGAGAATCTTGTAGAACATGGATGAATTGGGCCAAAGGATTAAGATTGTACTGTACAACTGACCAATTATCCCAATTGAAGTGGAGATGGCTATCACAAAGTGCAAGAGATACCTTAATTAGAATTAGTTAGATCTATTAGAGGAAAACAATTTCCACTTGTTAGGGAATTAGTGATATACTAGACTAGGTACAAGTACAACCCGTTGGGTCCCATGTTCACACGGGAGGGCTGGTCCCCCAACGCAATATTCCACCTCCCCACCAATTCCAATATTGGTGTCTGGGGGGGGGGGGCTTTCTGGAGCGCTAGTATGGGTGTTGTGGCTGAAGGGACTGGTTTCCAGAGGGCTAGTATGGACATTGTGGGCCGAATGGATTCTTGGGCTGGCAGCTCAGTCTCTCAAGCCTGGTGCGCTGGCAGCTCACTACTCACGGCTGGTGGCCTGGCAGTTGACTCACGGTTATTCCTTGAAATTCCATTTCAAGCAGGGTGCAAGGCCACCAAACTCAAGTGCAGTTCCCTACCATTTCAAGCAGGGTGCAAGGCCACCAAATTCAAGTGCAGTTTCCTACCATTTCAAGCAGGGTGTAAGGCCACAAGACAGAGTTGTGACCTCTCCCTCCCCCATCTTGCAGAGACTGAGCCACGCCCACACTTTTAGGAATCTCAACATCTTTTTAACATTAATAAGTCTTATTTTTCATCGATTGAAAAAATCCTCTTTTCCTGTGCAGCGGAGGGGGACCGAGTAAGATGGCAAAAAAAAATCAGTTGATATAAACGGGGCTGTGGGTCCCCATCCTACTCCTTCCAAAGTCCACAATCAGTTCCTTGGTTTTGCTGGTGTTGAAGGCCAGGTTATTGCGCTGGCACCATATGGACAGTTGCTCGATCTCTCTTCTATACTCCGACTCATCCCCATCGGTGATATGTCCCACAACAGTGGTGTCATCAGCGAACTTGATGGAGTTCGCAATGTGACCGGCTACGCAGTCATGAGTATAGAGGGAGTACAGCAGGGGGCTGAGCACGCAGCCTTGAGGTGCTCCCGTGCTGATTGTTATCGAGGCTGACACATTTCCACCAATACGAACAGACTGTGGTCTGTGAATGAGGATGTCGAGGATCCAATTGCAGAGGGATGCGCAGAGACCCAGTTCTGCGAGTTTGGTAACCAGCTTGGAAGGGATGATTGTGTTAAATGCCGAGCTGTAATCGATGAATAACAGCCTGACATACGAGTTTTTGTTGTCCAAGTGGTCCAGTGCGGAGTGGAGGGCCAGCGAGATCGCATCCACCATTGATCTGTTGTGGCGGTAAGCGAACTGCAGTGGTTCCAGGTTTTTGTCGAGGTAGGAGTTGATTTGCTCCATGATCAACCTCTCAAAGCACTTCATCACCACCGACGTTAGTGCCACTGGTCGATAGTCATTGAGGCACGTGTTCAGTGTTATTCACAGCTCAGACTAAGAGTCGTGACCTCTCGCTCCCCCACCTTGCAGAGACTGAGGCACGTCCACACTTCCGGGTTTTATAGTCCCTCTCCCCCCCCCCCCCCCTAGTGGAAGGGGCATGGCCTTCATGGTATGATTGACAGGAGAGAGAATCACAACATTTTTTAGACATTAACAAGTCTTTTATTTTTCATTGATAGGAAAAATCCTCGTCCTGCGCAGCAGAGGGGGACCGAGTAAGATGGCCAAAAATCACAGCAGTAAGTGGTAGCGTTTTTTCTAAAATCAATATGCAGTGCAAACAGGAAGTGGTCAAGATTTGAGTTTTAATTATATAACACGGCACGCCACTCTTCAACACGGCACAGTTAAACCACCGTTTTCATTTTTCAAACCAACCACCTCTTTCATTTTCAAACCAACCACCTCTTTCATTTTCAAACCAACCACCTCTTTCATTTTCAAACCAACCACCTCTCTCATTTTCAAACCAACCACATTTTGATTTTCAAACTTCATTTTCAAACCACATTAAGGGCACTGACAGGTCAGTAAAACCACACACAGTTTAGTAGACATGTGTTCAGTGTTATTCACAGCTCAGATTGAGAGTCATGACCTCTCACTCCCCCATCTTGTAGAGACTGAGGCATGTCCACACTTCTGGGTTTTATAGTCCCTCCCCCCTCCCACCGGAAGGGGCCTGGCCTCCATGGCGAGATTGACAGGAGAGAGAATCTCAACTTTAACACAAGTCTTTTATTTTTCATCGATGGGAAAAATCCTCTTGTCCTGCGCAGTGGAGGGAAACTCTGAGTAAGATGGCCAAAAATCACAGCCTTAAGTGGTAGCGTTTTTTCTAAAATCAATATACAGTACAAACAGGAAGTGGTCAAGATTTGAGTTTCAATTATATAGATGAAGGCATGTTTAAATTTATCTTGCAGAGATTCTAGATAGAACATGAAAAAATTTCCCAAGGAAAAAGAACAAACATTTTTGTTGCAAGCAAGGCAGTGCTCGGTGGCGAGAGGGCAGTAGAATGTTTTGGTACCATCTAGCTAAGTGGCATCTCAGACAGAATTGGTCAGTATCCACTTATGACAACACAAGTCACATTCTGAAACAGGGTTACCAATCTATCTGGCTATTATACCTAGTAATGGAAAGATCAATCCACAAGGTACAATGCCACAGTGGATGATCATTTGCTTTAAATTCTATAGATGCTGAACAGTTTTACCAAATGACCAAAGTTGTCAAATCTAATCTATTTCGCTCCAATTTGATAAGGGTGCAATCTGACTAAACAGCTAACAATTCTGTTGAATTGTAGGTGAAGAAAACATTCGGCCGATTCATGTACAACTTTTGTTCGACATTGTTTTGGTGCAATGAGATTTAACAACATTTTAATTTTGTTTATAATTTAATTTTAATTTCAGGATTAAAGGTAAAACGATTCTGCAACCAAGGCGAGAGCACTGAGTTTGAAGCAGTCTGACCCACTGAGTTCATCCAGTAGTTTTTTTTTGGCTCAAGATTACAGAATCTGCAGTCTTGTGTCGAGAGTTTAATGTTATTCAAAGTCTCAATAAACAGAAGCTTCGTTGCTGAGATCACACCACCTAGTATTCTGCAGAACAGGGCTTGTGGTAATTTCAATCAGTAGTTTTTAATATGAAACATTAGAAGATATGACACATTACACATTTAATGGAGTAGGGTTTCACTTGATATTTTAAACTTGTTTCTTGATGATGGTTACAACTACTAATTGTTCACACAACTCAAAAGTCAATGCAGAATACACAAGAAAGTAGACACTTTTTCATTCATAAATCTCAGCTCTTCACAACACAACATCCAAGAACGATAAGCGAAACACAGTCAGAGGTCAACTTTGTTGACATTCATTATTTCGTTTATTCTTTTTACAAAATAACAATTGTGGTCAGCTGTTCCACAATCCAGAAATCCCAAAACTTCGATCCAAATCACGACAGCAGAATCGAATCATTTAATGAAGAGGGAGTTTAGCCATGAAGGCAACTCATTTCCAGTTGTATGTTACCCATTTCCAGCTTGATCACACTGATTCTACTCATGCAGTTTAACTTTATTTTTAATTGAAAATAGAGTACAATTTAACATGCATAATCCTTTTACAATCACCAAATTTACAATGTTTCTCCTTCTTATTAACCCCCGCCTTATGAAAGAGAAAAAACATCAAATCAGTGTAGCAACTCTCCCGTGACTCATGTTCCATTTTCTGGCAACCCAGGAACTCTGCAGTTAGATCCTTAGCTCCCCGACTATACTATTCTGGTTTAGCCATTCATAATTACATTTAGCTTTGCCGATTAGGAAGACACCAAAACAATGAAAGTCTCTTCTCTCTTTCAGTCTCAACTATACTATGCTGTATTATTCATTTCCCTTTATGCATAGCATTTCACTGGATTAAATTACAAATGGCTTTATTCCACACATTTACACAGGTATTGTTCAGCTTTTTGCAATCCGAATGGTGCCTTCTCCAATTCCACTACCCAGCCCAGCTGTATTATCTACAAATCTGACATTTGTATTTTGAATCCAGATTTTGTGGTTTAATCACAGCAACAATCTCAGCACCAGGTCCGAAAGCACGCCATCTCAGCCATTCACCTCACACAACTAGTTTCTCATCCTCAAAACAGCTTGTTGTCCATCCCACAACTCTAAATTGAAGTAACCTCTTAGAGAACTATTAATAAGCATTTTGTCACTGCAATAGGCCCACACTAGCACCATTGCTAATCTGTCAGATTCTTTGAAAAAACATCACAAAACAGTCAAGAAAAGATATACAGGTGCATGCATTTATAGATAACATATCATCAAATTATACAATATGATAAAACTTTATTCATGCCAGGAGAGAAATTGATTGTGATGAGATTGCCCAAACTAAACAAACTGAAGCCAGATGCATAGGTTGGCTTCAGCATAAGGCTGAGGTGGAAGATTGCAACCTTCACGTGGTCCGCCCTGTTTCGACTAATGCAATCAACTCGACGTGCACAAACGGAAGATCAAATAGAAAAAGTTGCCCAACAACTTTAGGCTGTGCACGCCACACAAAAGAAGAAGCATAAGGCTCAGTTTGCTCTCAACCTCCATGCCTGTCCATTGCAGTGTGAAAATGAGGAACGTCAGTGGCCAGCACATCGCACCTCCAAATCTGCCAGTGAACTTCCAACAAAACAAGGGAAGCCTTTGCAAAAAAAAGTGTACTCATTTAAAGAAAACAATGTAACTGGTTAGAACAGCATGACCAGAGATGCCACTAGAAATTAAATGGCATCTTAATTTTCAGTTGTAATAGGATCCAAAAGAAATTGAACGTGCCTTAATTTAACCAAAGCCAAAAAACAGTGTATCAACACAAAGGAACAAGAATAGAGTGGTAGCACAAATGTGTAAAAGACTAGACACAAGAACTGTTACTGCATTGCTGTTACTGCGCCAGTGGACGTTGGAGGTGGTGCCGATAAGAACATTTTTATGCTGCAAAAAGCCTATTTAATCAATAAACAGCCTATGAAGGGGCAAATAAAACAAGGTACAACTAGTAAATGAACAGTTTCTCCAGAAAATTATTGGGTGATAGACATTTTCATATTCAGATTGGGTTCTTTTTCACCCCCACAAGTAGGAATTTTTTTTTTTTTTTAATTTATTTATTTTTATTAATTCACTTGACATGGTAACCATGCCGCCACAGCCTTTGGCACCAAATGCACACAAGACGGAATAAAGAACAATTAATAAAAAAGTGAAGAGATAGAGGAAACTATGTCTGCCATTTGTAGTACTATTTGCATTAATGTACATTGGACTTTTGATGTTAATATTATAGAGGCTCGGTCGTAACTAAGGGTGCCCATAAGTCAGATGTACATAACCGAGGGACGGTCAATGAATCATGTGCATAAAATTGATCTACTTCTAATTGCAATCAGGGAAGCAACCTTGATTGACAGAAGAATTAATTCAAGAATACAATGCATTTAGATTGTATTTAGATTGCAAAGATATGACCAGGACAAAAAAAACACAAGAAAAAAAGACTGGAAGTGAAAAATATTGCAAGGTACAATAAAGAGATACTTTATTCTTCAATGACTTTTGTTTTCTAGGTCCCCACTCCCTCATCTTTACTATGGATGTCCAGTCACTCTACACCTCCATCCCCCACCAGGAAGGTCTTAAAGCCCTCAGTTTCTTCCTCAACCACAGAACCAGCCAATTTCCGTCCACTAACGCTCTCTTTCGCCTAGCGGAGCTGGTCCTTACCCTTAACTTCTTCGACTCCTCCCACTTCCTCCAAATCCAAGGCGTAGCTAGGGGCACTTGCATGGTCCCCTGCCTCTTTGTAGGGTATGTCAAACAATCACTGTTCCATGCGTACACTGGCCCTATCCCCAAACTCTACCTCCACTACATTGACGACTGTATCGGTGCTACCTCCTGCATCCATGCAGAACTCACTGACTTCACGACTAATTTTCATCCTGCACTCAATTCCACTTAGACCATCTCCGACATCTCCCTAGCATAGAAACATCTATCGTTTCTAGGTCTCACCGTCTCCATCACAGGAAACAGACCATTGACCGACATCTACTACAAACCTACTGACTCCCATAGTCACCTTGACTACACTTCTTCCCACCCTGCTTCCTGTAAAGACTATTCCCTACTCCCAATTCCTCAGTCTACCCTGCATCTGTATCCAGGATGAGGTGTTCCATACCAGGTCATCGGAGATGTCCTCATTCTTTAGGAAACTGGGGTTCACCACTTCCATTATAGTTCTTTATCCCGCAGCTCCGCTCTTACTCCCCCTCCCCCCCCCCCCATTAGTAACAAGGACAGAGCCCCCCTTGTCCTCACCTTCCACCCCATCAGCCATTACATACAGCATATAATCCTCCAACATTTTCACCACCTCCAACAGGATCCCACTACTGGTCACATCTTCCCACCTCCACCCCTTTCTACGTTCCGCAGAGACCGTTCCCTCCAAAACTCCCTGGTCAAGTTATCCCTTCCCACCCTCTCCAGATACTTTCCCCTGCAACTGCAGGAGATGCAACACCTGTCCCTTTACCTCCTCCCTTGACTCCATCCAAGGACCCAAAGTATTTCCAGGTGAGGCAGAGGTTCACTTGCACCTCCTCCAATCTCATCTACTGTATCCGCTGTTCCAGGAGTCAACTTCATTACATTGGTGAGACCAAGCACAGGCTCGGCGATCGTTTAACTGAACACTTTCGCTCAGTCAGTCTAAACCTACCTGATCTCCCGATTGCTCAGCACTTCAACTCCCCCTCCCATTCCCAATCTGACCTTTCTGTCCTGGGCCTCCTCTATTGTCAAAGTGAGGCCCAGCGCAAATTGGAGGAACAGCACCTCATATTTTGCTTGGGTAGTTTAAACCCCAGCGGTATGAACATTGACTTTTCTAACTTCAGATAGCCCTTACTTTCTCTCTCCATCCCCTTCCCAGTTCTCCCAATAGTCTTACTGTCTCCGACTACATTCTATCTTTGTCCCACCCCGTCCCCTGACATCAGTCTGAAGAAAGGTCTCGACCCTAAACTTCACCCATTCCTTCTCTAACTTCAAGTAGCCCTTGCTTTCCCCTCTCATCATCCCATCCCCTTCCCAGTTTTCCGACTACATTCCCCCTCTCATCATCCCATCCCCCTTCCCAGTTTTCCGACTACATTCTATCTCTAGTCCCACCCACCCCCGACCAGTCAGAAGGGTCTCGACCAAAAACGTCATTAATTCCTCCAGAGATGCTGCCTGTCCCGCCGAGTTACTCCAGCATTTTGTGTCTACCTTCGATTTAAACCAGCATCTGTAGCTCTTTCCTACATAAAGAGACAATATGGCTATATTGAATAAATATATCAATGACAGCAGTAATAAGGAACATAAAACTTAAATGCTAAATGGAATCCAGATATGAGATGGTAAAGTATCAATCTCACCAACAAGGTTCTTCACAGATCACCTACCAAAAAATCCATGTCATGAAAATTGATTGCCTTGTACAGGCAGGTATTAAATGGAACATAGTCCTTAATATGCATGTAATGTTTTCCCATTCCAGTATATACACATAGGTTCTCTTGGAAGGCATACCAAGTGTTTCCAGTATGTATAAATAACTTTAAGCTGCACTCAGTAACAGGGAATGAAAATGTGGGGACATCTAGGTGACAGCAAACATTGAACAATAAGTTCAATAACTGAAGACACAAGTACATTGCAAAAGTCAAGGAAACAAATTAAAAGGAAAGCCGATTTGGTGGGACTGAAAATAGGCAACATTGCCAACAATATCTATGGCAACAAAAACATTGTACAAGTAATAGAAACCTCAAAACCAACAGATCAATTCAAATTTCAAACCCTGCTATTGTTTCTCTCTTCACTGATGTGGAAGACGCCACATCATGAGCAGCCAGAGCAGTTTTCCAAACTGGAAGTGTCACAAATGAATTGCTGCATCACCAAATATAAATTGGGTCACTGGTTTGCTTAATACTCCAGTTCAGTTCTCAACTGTGGCCCCAAACGCTCAAACTTGAATTTTTCATCCCACTCTTTAGGCTTTTATTTAAACTATACCAATGATTCCCAGTGTAAGCTCCAAGAATCACCTCATTGTAGAATCTAGTCCATTCTAGCCCCAAGTCTTAACATTGAATTCAAGTTTCAGATAACCAGCCTTTCCCGTTTGTATGCAAACTAGTAACAAATTTACTTCCAAACCCAATCCATCTTAATTTGTTTCCTATTTATATATGTTCAGGCAGGTCACGAACAGCCTTTACCACTTCCTTTTATGAGCTTTTGGATAGTCACTTGGATATGCAGGGACCAGAGGTATATTGATCGTGAACAGACGGAGGAGATTAGTTTAACTTGGCATCATATTCTGTACTGACATTGTGGGCTATGTCCTGCATCAGCCTAATTGTATCCATGACATTCCACCAGTACCTCCGACCATCCCTCCCCATTCATTGCTACCTTAAAATGGTACTTCCAAGTTTGATTGGTTCCAATGAAAGTCAATTTGAAGCATTACCAGTTTCTCTCTTCACTGATGTTTGCCTCAAAATCATTCCGGAATTTGACGACAGATAAAAACAAACGAGAGATTAATGACAGCCTCCTTTTACCCAGAGTGGTGGGAATATGGAACTCGCCGCCACGAAGTGCTTTGATTAATTTACGGAAATTCTACATAAACACTGGGAGGAATTCGAAGGTCACGGATGATGAAGTTAATGAATTGGAGGTGGCACGACTGGAACACATGTGCCAACTGGACTGACTGAACCAAATGACCCACTTCTGGGTTGTCGAATCTATCCAACATTTACTAACTGCGGGAATCGTCTAATGTCCGTAAATGACCTAGCTGCTGGGATTTCAGCCAATATTTCAGCACTCAAAGTGAATTTTACCAGTAGTGTTAGAACGCTTCATTGCATTTCAGAATTTCCAACCTAAACATGCCACTTCTATAGTTAAATTGTAAATGAAAAATAAAATTCTGCACAGTTGCAAAATTGCAACACTGAACTACAACATTAAATTCTGCTTCGCCAACAAATTATCTGGTAGCGAACAACCGAGCTTCACCGGCATCGATTCTGGCTCTCGGGTGCATTCACTGTGTTTCTTTCTCTCATCCTCACTCGACTTTTTAATGCTGCAAACTAAACAACGGTGCACAACAGACCCTCCAACTACCTAATTAGCTGCCTCTCGTTCAAAGACCCCGCAAGATTACTTTTCAACTCCACTCTCTTCATTAAATCTTATAAAATTGTCAGAAGCAAAACTCCTGGGAAATCCTTGTGCAAGAATGTAGGAAGAGCAGCCGCCGCGGATGATACTCACCGTCCTCCACCTGCCGGTCCGTCCGTCCGTCTATCCAGCCTCGCGCGCCCGTGCCGAATTCCAATCTCCAAGCACCGAGTTCCAATCTGCGCCGCGCACTCCCAGCACCGAATTCCAATCTGCGCCGCGCGCACCTCCCCAGACCCCACCGCCGGCGGGTGACGTCACACGCACAGCAGTCCACGAGGGTCCCAGGAGTGTAAAGGCTTCGAGTGTGA
Source organism: Amblyraja radiata (assembly GCF_010909765.2). NCBI lineage: Eukaryota > Metazoa > Chordata > Chondrichthyes > Rajiformes > Rajidae > Amblyraja > Amblyraja radiata. The sequence goes on from NC_045956.1 coordinate 82,966,460, forward strand.
GAACCTTTCATTTGCACCGTGCCTATCACGTCGCTTTTAAACATCTCTTAGCCTCCACAGCCAATGAACTACCTTTTGAAATCTAAACATTGTTGCAATGCAGAATACAAGTTAGCGAAATTGTACACTTCAAGCTCGCACCAGAAACAATATGATAATGTCCCTCTGATAATGCAATAGTGATTTTTTTTAATCAGCAAAAGTGATTAAAAGATCATTAATGGCTAGGACACCACCTGTTTCAACTTCAACACCTGCTGCACCTATACACTGAAACAAGCACGGTTCCAAGTCTCAAGACCGAATGTGAGACGACGACAGGATTTCGTCCCGACCTGGGGGGTCTGAGAGCACATTAACGTGGCTGCAGTGAATTATTGGACCACTATTTCCATTCAAAAGCAACGGCAACTCTAGTTAACTGCCGGCCCTTAGGGAGCTGCTTCACAGCAGAACACAGCATTGCTGTCCATGCTGAAAGATCTTGCCTAGTTCAATGCAGGCAATTGGATGATCTTGGATGGCTCACGAGCAGATCCTGCCCATTTTTCTGAAAAAAATAGAAACTGCAAATTTGTTTCAATTAATTGTAAATTGTCAATGAATTTCATAATATCACGCTGCTAGGCATCAGCATTGCATGAACAGATATTTATTCTACTAAATATTGAAGACTAAAGTCATTGTATTTGGGCTGCAGCACAAATTTATCCTTCTTGGCAAATGTCTGAAATTACACACACTGTTCAAAATTTTGGATGTAAATTCAATCACAAATTGATCCCTGGATCATATATCCACACCATTTACAAGGCCATCAATGTACATGTCTGCAATACATGATCCCTGCCTCTGCTGCTCTATTCTGAAATCCTCACTCACTATCTCTGTTGCCTCAAGACTCGACCATCCCACTGCACTCCAGTCAGACCTCACTCAATCTACTTGGGCATTTAAATTAAGTCAATTATCTATGTGTTGGAGCGAACTATATATGCTGGTTTAAACTGAAAATAGACATAAAAAGCTGGAGTAACTCGGCGTGACAGGCAGCATCTCTGGAGAAAAGGAATAGGTGATGTTTTGTGTCGAATAGAGATGCTGCCTGACCCAGCATCACCAGCTTTTTGTGTCTATTTCAATTACCTATGTCCTAAATGTTTATCAGCAGGAGTCCACTGAACGTAAGCCTCCTTGTGTATGTTGCAGATTAAAAATATTTTGCAATTGTGAAAGCTGCAAGATAATGCTTGCTGAATAAATATACACAATTATTGGAGATGTTACAACCCCATCTGGATACAAATTTATAAAAACATGTTCAGTATAACAAGTGCATAGAACATGCTCATTACTGTTTCAAATGTTGCATCAACAAGTCTGAATGCATTAACAATGATATTACTTATTTTAGTGTCATAATTCTCAGACAGTTCAGAAAGTGATTGAACGTTAGGAATGGTATCCTGATGAAACATCAAGTAGACATAACATCAGGCAATTAAAGGAAGAAATATAAAATTAATGTAAATAAAGGAGGTTAAAGAACCAGGTCTGGTTGACTTAAATTTACACATATTAAAATCATCTGCAGAAATGATAACACATGTAACATTGAACTTAACTTAATAAATTATAAGGAATAGATGCAGTACCAGAGGAGACATCCCTTGGTATATGGATCATGTGCAAGCATAGGTGATTATTTTAACCTGGCAGCATGCTCGGCATGGTCATTGTGGGCTGGAGGGCCTGTTCCTGTGCTGTACAGTTCAATGCCTGTGCTCTGTATATGGCCATGAGACATTGTTTTCTTTGTATAGTATTTGTGTATAAGGGGAGAGTCTTGTTAAGAGTCTTTGAACTTCTCCGCAGACTGTGATCCCAAACAGCCCCAGGAAAGACAGGTTTGCTGTCATTGATAGAGTATCCAACGGGCAGAAGAGCATGAGACTCGTTGCTACAATCTTCATCTATGGAGCAATGTTACAAAATTTTGAGATTTTAAAAATCAAGTCTGTAATTTATCCCATCAGATAAAGCATAAAAATAAGTTTAATTTGACACCTAATTCACTTTCATATCTCAAGTATTTAAAAAGTTATGGCCATTTTCATACTCGGAAATGAGCATCTTGTTCCCTATTGATTTTCTATGGACATAACAAAAAAGCTGTGATCGTGAACAGTCAAAAGCCCATAACTTTCTTAAAAATTAAGAGAACTGAATGAAATTTTCAGTTATCATAGATTGAAGCATTCTGAAACAAATATAAAATAATCTTACTTGGATGACCTGAAATTAAAGCATATAATTAGTTAGTTACCTAATTGTAGCTAATTTCAGACTTCAATTACTAGATCTAAACATCTATCCATTTCTTAAGAAATGATTAACATTTTTAAATACCCTAAATGTCCAAATAATATTCACAAATAATTCACAATAAAACATGATTTTTAAATCTCATTTACATTAATTTATAGGCCAAATGGAAGGAATTCAGTGTTCAGTTGCTGTAAATAAATGCCCATTTAAATCAGCTTTCCAGTGGGTCCCTGTGGAACGCGCTGGTTTAGAACGTTCACATTGCGGTAGATTTGTGCCCCAAATGCCCAGAAAAATACTGCGGGATATAATGGGCCCAAAATGAGCTACTCGCAATATTAAACTTTGTATAAAGGGATCTTTAGAAGCCCTTTTTAATGTAAAAATATACAACCTAACTTCAGTTGCCTGCTTTATGAGACCCTGCGGTTGCTGGCGGTCGCGGGTTTAGAGATTGATTTTTAAACTACTATAACTATTTTACGAGGCCTTTAAACCTAATAATAGCTTTTGCGACGGGGTCTTCCAGCGATTTTTCGTTAATAATTAGCTAGGCTGAACATCTTCGATTTGAACAGCCTAGAGAAAATCGCGTTTTAAACCCGCCCCCCTCTAAACGGCGCCAAAATCGCGCACACGGGCAGCGGCAGATTTTCAACGACGCTTCAGGTAGGCTTTGCAACATACCTAATCTATGGAGTCCCCGCTGGAGAGACCGAAGAGCGTGAGGCTTGTAGCGTTATTAATTCCTTACTAATCCTTTCACAGTATTTCACTGTACTTTAATAAAACATAGATTTTTTGTAACCTTGAAGTGTACTTTCTCCATCATTGATCCAAATCTTCAAAACCTGCTTGGACCGTTGCAGATCAATGTTGTCGTTCACAATTTAAATATATGAGTGTAAATCCAGCTGGAAGGGAGCCCTTTAGAGTTCAAATAGCACATTTAATGTGGACACAAGGAACTGCAGATGCTGGTTTAGAAAAATAGACACAAAGTGCTGGAATACCTCAGCGGCTCAGGCGGCATCTCTGGAGAACATGGATAGGTAATCTTTTGGATCGGGATGCTTCTATCCATGTTCTCCTGGGATGCTGCTGCCTGACATGCTGAGTTGCTCCAATATTTAACATATGCAAAGTGTTATGTAGAGTTCTGATGTGATGCAGGCAGAAGGCAGGTTACTAGTTGGCAAGTAGCTGGTGAGCATGTTCTTTTGTCCAATTTCTGTCTTACAAATTACAGGTTGCAAAGTGAAGGTGTGGTAATCCATCTGGCAAAGTGGATTGTGCTATGTGGGGAGGCATGGATACTTCCTGTGAGCTGATCCATGTGTGCAGTAAATCTCCTGCTGAAGTAGCAAGTTATCTGGGTTTCAGAGCTGGAGCAATGGCTGCAGTCAGAGTGGGGCACTAGTGAGGCTGACAAGTTAGAGTCACAGAGCCATACAACGGGGAAACAGGCCCTTCAGCCCAACTTACCTATGCCAACGAAGATCCCCCATCTACACCACCTGCCTCTATTTGGTCCATATCCCTCAAATGTCTTTTTAATGTACCTGCCTCAACTACCTCCATCTTATCCGTCAAGCCGTCAAATAACAAGTAAATTTGGTTTACCAGGTGTAAATATTGTAAATAAAGTTGAACTACAGGGACAGGTTACCTTATAGGAATATAATGTAGTCACATGGATTGCAGATGAAGGAATCTGGATCAGAAAATCAACTGCTGGGGGAACTCAGCCAGTCAGGAGGCATCTGTGGAAGCAAAGGAATAGCTGGCATTTTGGGCCGAGACCTTGCATCTGTCTTCACCAGGGAAGAGGGTGCCTTCAAAGTAATGGTGAAAGAGAAGTAGGTTGAGATCCTTATGCAGGGTCATTTATTTATTTGCCTCCCCACTCCACAATTTGAGATTTGTAATAGAAAAAATCACATGTGATAAAGTGCACATTGTCAGATTTTAATAAAGGCCATTTTTATACATTTTGATTTCACCATGTAGAAATTACAGCTGTGTTTATATATAGTCCCACCATTTTAGGGCATCATAATATTTGGGATACAGCAATGTCATGTAAATGAAAGTAGTCAGATTTAGTATTTTGGTGCATATCCTTTGCATGCAATGACTGCTTGAATTCTGTGATTTTTATGGACATCACCAGTTGCTGGATGTCTTCCCTGGTGATGCTCTGCCAGGCCCGTATTGCAGCCATCTTTAGTTTATGCTTGTTTTGGTGGCTAGTCCGCTTCAGTTTTCTCTTCAGCATATAAAAGGCATTCTCAATTAGGTTCAGATCAGGTGATTGACTTGGCCACTCAGAATTTTCAATTTTTTAGCTTTGAAAAAACAAGTTTGTTGCTTTAGCAGCATGTTTGGGATTATTGTCTTGCTGTGGAATGAACTGCCAGCCAATGAGTTTTGAGGTATTTGTTTGAACTTGAGCATATAAGATATGTCCATACACTTCAGAATTCATTATGCTGGCAACTTGTGCAAGGATGGTGAAGGCACTGTTAAAATACTAAAATAAAACTTTGCATCTATCTTCACCAGGGAAGAGGATGTTTTCAAAATACTAGTGAAAAGAGGAAAATTGAAACATTGGCTTTGTTACAAAAATGAGACCATAGTGGTATTAAAAGTATTGGCTGCATTTAAAATTAGTGAATCATTGGGTGAGATGTATCCTAGGAGTTTGTTCGATGGATGGGGGAGGAAATTATGGGGGAACTGAGCGTTATCATTGGATATGGGAGTGATAAAAAAGACCAGTGAATGTTAATCCCTTGTTCATAAAAACAGCTATGGATAAGTTTGGGATTTACAAGGTAGGCAATTTAACCTCAGTGGTGGGAAAGCTTTTACAAAAATTGGAATAGAATTAATAGTCATCTGGGGGTAATTTTTTATTAAGGCAAGCCAGCATAGGTTTGTTGAAATAAAATCATGCTTAGCCAATTTGACAATAATTTTAGATGAAATAAATAAATTGAGTTACAGGCATTGTAGTAAATATCATGTACATGGACTTCCAGGAGGCTTTTGATAACCATGGTTTAAGCATATGTCATAAAAATGACATTGATGGCACAGAATGGAGATTGGCTGAAGAACATACCACAAAGGGCCATAGTGAATGGCTTATTTGAACTGGATTGAAGATAAGTCTTCATCAATACAATAGCCTTTTTTTTTTTAAACGTAAATTAATGATCTGGTCTTGAGGGTGCATGCCACAATTTATAAAACTGGTTATAAAACCCCAGCAGCAGTATATACTGCAAAAACGCTGGCGATAGATTACAGCAGGATATGAACAGCGTAGTGGAATGAGTAGCAAGATGACGGATAAAATCTAATTCAGAGATGATGTATTTTGGAAGAACGATTGAGAAGAGCGTCTGATGATGGGTCTCGACCTGAAAGTCACCTATTCCTTTTCTCCAGACATGTTGTCTGACCCGCTGAGTTACTTGAGCTTTTTGTGTCTATCTTTGAGAAGAGAATATATAGAAGAAAGGATACTGTTCTGAAAGAAATGCAGGAACAGAGGGATCCAGAAGTCTGTGCGCACAAATCATTGAAATTGGCAGGATAGGCTGAGAAATGGGTTAATAAGACATATACAATTAAGGGCTTTGTCATGGAGACAGAGTGTATAAAAGCATTGGCCCAGTCCCAAATGGAGTATGGTGTTAATTTTGCTTGCTACACGATAAGAAAGATTTGAAGGCATTAGAGAGGGTCCAGAAAAGATTTATGAGAATAGTTCAATGGATAAATCTACATAGATTAAAGACACAATAACTGATTTCTTTGGAGAAGAGAGATATAGATGTATATAAAATGATGATAGTTCTGAGTGAATGCACAGCGAAGGTCTGTTCACTTTTGTGAAAAGGTGAGAGAACTCAAGGTCACAAATAGAAAGTAAAAGGAAAATGAATTAAGAGCAAGCCTGAGGAAACTTTTGTTTGTAGCATTATAATCTGATGGAGTAGATTCCATTGTAGCCTTAAAGTGGGAATTGGATAACTATATGGTGATTAAATATTTGCAAGGCTACGGAGAAAATGATGGCTAAGGAGCTATGGAAAATTACCAGGAGATGGAAATTAAGAGTTGCTCGTATAGAGAGTTGGCATGGATATGATGAGCCAAATGGCCTTTTTCTATGCTACTGTATAAACTATCGTTTTCTAACTTTGCAGTAACACCAAAATAGGAGATTCTTAATACCAGGGTCAACTACAACAAAATATAACAATATTTTCAAATGTAACTGTAATTTCAATATGTAACAATACTTTGGTACAAAACTGACTATACATTTCAACAGTTAAATTTATGGTGGTACAGGTTAGTATGTAAACAGAATTATATATTTTTTTTTAAATATGCCTCTAGGAGGAATAAGAGAGTATAAGTTTGCCAGAATTATCAATACATTAATAAAATAAGCTAAGCATTATTGTCCATTATTTGAGAGGAAAAATTAAAAACTGGAAAAATGATGCCAAACGCATATCAGATGTTGGTCACACCACTGTTGGAGTATCACATAAAACTCTGGACACATTTTTAAAAGAACTCACTGGAGACTCTGGAAAGATGTAAAAATGATTTACCAGCATGGTGCTGAAAATGTGAGGCTGGACTTATAAGGACAAGAAGAAGAAATTAGATATGAAATGTGAGACATTTGATTGAATAAACATAAAGCAAGTTTTTCCACATATGCAGAAATGCCAAAGTAGAAACATCATTAATCATATTAAAGGTAGACAAAAATGCTGGAGAAACTCAGCGGGTGAGGCAGCATCTATGGAGCGATAGAATAGGCGACTTTTCGGGTTGAGACCCTTCATCAGACTGATGTCGTGGGGGGGGGGGGGGGGAGGGGGGGGTGGAAAAAATGGAAGAAGCGGAGATAGTAGGCAGTGAGAGAGCTGGGAAGGGGAGGGGAAGGAGGGAGAAAGCAAGGACGACCTGAAATTGGAGAAGTCAATGTTCATACCGCTGGGGTGTAAATTACCCAA